>NC_029789.2:121067001-121091018 GCF_000816755.2 Arachis ipaensis | reverse complement strand
AATAGTTTTCAATTCATGATCATAATTATAATTTAATACCAAAAAAATTCTTATATATTTATCATATCCAAATATTGTACTACTTTTGATTCTAATATAAATATCACTTCTATAAATATATCCAAATACGAAATAATTCTCTATTTGTATTTCTAAAGAAGTACTTCTCTCAACCCTACAAATAAATATGGTCATTATAACCACTATTCGTTTATGGGGTTTTCATACAATTAAACTAAACAAAAAGTAGTAGTAAATAACTACTAATTAGTTAATTTTAAACAACTGTAATTAATAATGATTAATTTTGTATTTTTTAAAAAAATAAATTTTGAATAATTACTAATCAATGATAATTTGAAAAATTAGGATTATCAATTGACCGCCCCTTTTCTTTTCATGCGAATGTGTTTTTCATCATCAACCTCTCAACGCGACTCATCTCATTCTCAGACTGCCAGATCATTGCATCAAACATTGGCATTCATGCTGCTGGCATCTTTGTTGGTATATACGCCCGAAAAGCCGCCCCTAACGCCGTCCAAAAATGCGACCCACCCATCCTTAGACTGCCGGATAGCTGTGAACAACGCTTTTGTCAAGACCGCACACACCTCCACGACACATCCATATAACTCAAGAACACATCCACCCAAAACAAAGACATCCATCCAAAATAAAGACACATCCGTCCGAAATGTGACCCACCCCTCTTTGGACCGCCAAATAGCTGCAAACAACGCTTCCGTCAAGACTGCACACGCATCCACTCGTATTCCTGCCATAAGCGCCGCCCAAAATAAAGACACATTCATATAAGTCAAAAATACATCCACCCAAAATAAAGAAACACCCATTTAACTCAGAAGAAACATTTAACCAAAACAAAGACGACACTGATAAAGTGACAGTTTGGGAGGGACTCACGGTGGGGAGGGTCGCGACACAGTTACGAACCGGGTCCGGCTTGGCCGTTGAAGACGAGTGGCGGGGAGGACGATCTGTGCTGCCTCGAGGCCGCGGTAGCAGCCGCACTGGGCAAGGATGTTGCTCAGAACTCGCATCGAGGCACTGACAACGACGACGCATGGAACTGGGTCGAGGCGGCAGCGGGTTGGTCGGCGCGGCATTGGCGAGTACGCATGCAGTTGGGTCGATGCGGCGTTGGGAGGACGCGTGAACGGAGCACGCAATGGACAGTGACAAAGTGGGGACTTGCATCCTGTTGGCCGTGGGGCGTCGCTGGCTACATGACAGGCGGATGGCAGTGGTGATGCACCAGCGTCAACGATAGTTTGATGACGAGTGGAAGAGGAAGGTGAATGGATGTGCAGTTATTTTTTTATTGTCGTGTGAAATAAAAGGTAAAATTGGGATTACAATGAGATAGGGTTTTGGGATGTGTCTTGGACTTTTTTTTGAATAACCCATTAAAATTGGCTAATAGTTAGCTGGTTGGGTATTGGTTATCTAGCAGAATTCTAAACTAAAAAAATTATCTAATAATGTCTTTTCCTTAATATATATATATGGGCTGCTCTAGTGTACAGATGCAACTTCATATAGATATACAGATGTAGTTTCTTTCTATATAGGATTCGGACACGTGTTGTCTCCAGTATGCAGGATCCAGTAGGTTGTCAGGAGGTTGATGGCGCTGATGGGAGGGTCGATTTAGCCGAGCTGGTGGCGTGAAATTCAACGGGGTTTGAGTGTGCTGGGACGCCGTTAGTGGAAGCTTGTTGAATTGGGCCTTGCTAGGCGCGGGAGGAAAAAATTGGAGTAGAGGCTGTAAAGTTGGGTCTTCGTCCTACCCTTCACCTCCCATCGAACCAAACCCTAGGTTCACACTGGTGCACCACCGCCGCTGAGCATCGCATGGCCGCCATCCATCGTATGCGAGATTGGGCTTTGTTAGGCATTGTCGGTGGTGGTCTTTGTGCTCTCGAGGTCGCTAATCATCTGCTACTTCGTTGCAGCCCTGGAGTGGTGGTGCTCCGACTTCGCAGCTAGGTATGTAGCCACCTTTCCGCCGTTCCTCGCCATTCATGTTAGATAAGTATGCACACGCATTTTCAGACCTTAAAAAGAAATAAATTCTGGTTCCGTTGGTCAGAGTGAAGGCTTGAAGGATTTTTGAGTTTACTCCTGTAAGTTGTAATCTTTGGTGTGAAGTTTGTGTTTGAGTTTGATCTGTGTTAAAAGAAATAAGGAAATTTGTCGTCAAGTTGCTTAGTGAGAATTGGATGCAGATTCCAGGTTAGGACCGAACCACGGTAAATCATGGATGTCTCTGTCTGTAAATGCTTGTCGAAATTTGTTATTCGATTCGTGTATATAACTTCCAACAAAATCTAATGTCAGCCTCAGTAGATTAGTCAAAGCTATGTCCTAGTCTCAACCTCTTTTTGGATACTTTTTTCTTAAAATTTGCTGAAAAACTATCTGCTGCTGTGTGAATACATCACTCATGCGCTTATTATACTTTAGCCTATTTTATAAGATGATGTTTGCAAGCTTAATTTGAATACCTGTTTGAAGATTTTGTAACATAAAGTGTCGATTATATTATTGGATTGTAACAAGTAGCCTTCAACTAAACTCTAAGGAGGATTACTCTAAACTTGATGATCAATGGGTATTGATATTTCAAATAGCTCTATCTCATAGCATTTCTTGTGAATATCAACTCAAAACAGATTTCCTAGAGGACCTGAAGATAAAATTCTGAAGTCAAATTTTACTTAATACAGTTCGAGATGGCCTTTTTTATTTTTCAGTTTGACGTATATATCATTGTATAAAAAAGTAGATGGAAGTGTTCTCACGGGTTGAATTCCTAGAATGAGTGTTCATTTTTTGTTTGATAGATAATAAGAAAAGACATAAAAGGCAAGCAAGATCCAAACAGAAAAGAAGAATTCCATTGAAATGGGTACCACTAGGGAGGTAGGTTGGTTAATGAATACATAGTTCTTGACTAGACACTTATATGTTATTGCCCATGTATGTAAGTTATAATGAAGGTTGTTTATGAGTTATAAGTAGATCCTGATATGTTGTTAAGGTTGTGATGCACATTATTATTTTTTGTTTTTTACTTTCAGCCGTTAAAAGATGGAGTCACTTGTGATATAATGAGTGCTACTTAATTAGATATAACTTCCCCCAAGATATAATGTGTTAATTATAATGATTTGCTGTTTCTGATTTTCCAAAGTTGATGAAATCTATGGTAGTAGAATTTCAATGCAGTGGTTATGTCTTATTTGTGGTATAAAATATACCCTGGCTTGGGAGATATGTGGTTGATGTTTTGACTGTATAGTTATATTGATTATGTGTTGCCTTTATTGTGGTTTTCATGTAATTAGGCTAGAAATTTGCACAACTTTATCCGATGGAGTTCAAGCGTATGTTCAACCTTGAAAGTGAAGGCTCAGATGGGGGTAGTTCTGATGATTTTTGCGGACACTATTGTGCGAGTGACGACGAATATGATGACGAAGAGGGCTTTGAGTCCCGGGGGGGTTCTGACAGTGGGGAAAAAGGTGAAGGGGATGCTGTTGATGGTAAGGGGTCGAGCGGTGCAAAAAACCCGGGAAATGGTGGCCCGAGAGGGCAACCTGCCGCGGATGACTTCTTGGGTAGAAAATTTGCCACGGAGGAGGATGCTTATGCTGCCTACAAGAAGTTCGCCAGATTCAAGGGTTTTGGAGTTCGGAAGGGAGATGTAGCTTGTGTTAATGGGGTTTTGATAAGGAGAGACTTTTTCTGCCATCGACAAGGCACAAGACATCCTAAGCACTATGACCGTCCGGAGCGAGTAAGGGAGGAGAGACTAGAGAGTCGAACGGATTGTAAGGCAAAGTTGAAGATTTACTACGATGTACAGCATAGCGTGTGGATGGTAAGAACCATCTTCGATGAACACATCCACGATCTTGCCCCAGTGACATTTACACATCTCCTTCCTAGTCACCGGAAGATGAGTGACGGCGACAAGGCACAAGTGGAGAGTTTGAAGCAGTTTGGGATCCCGACTTCGAAGATAATGGCGTACATGGCCGGGCAGTCTGGTGGGTATGGCATGCTTAGATTTACAAAACAGGATTTGTATAATTATGTGCATGGGCAATGGGTTGCGCGAATATGTGATGGTGATGTAGCAGCAACCATCAGTTACTTGGAAGGTAAGGCAAATGCCGACATGATAACAGCTGCACGGTACACACGGACCGCAGACAACCATTTGGCTAGCTTATTTTGGGCCGATGGTGAGATGATGTCAGATTATCAATTATTTGGGGATGTGTTGGCATTTAATTCCACCTACCGCTCTAACAAGTACAGGAAGCCACTGGTGGTTTTCTCCGGGTCAAATCATCACAAACAAACATCGATTTTTGGGTTCACGTTGCTTGAGGATGAAAAGGTTCGCACATACAGGTGGGTGTTGTTGAACCTTTTGGATGTAATGGGACAAAAGAAGCCGTGTGTGGTGGTCACAGATGGGGACAAGGTGATGCGCATGGCAATTGTAGAGGTGCTGTCGATGGCGACACATAGGCTGTGCGGTTGGCACTTGGAGAAGAATTGTGTCCAAAGGGTTAAAGATACAGAATTCTAAAAGGTTTTTAAGAAAGCTATATATGCAAACTTCGAAATCAGCGACTTTGAGGAGTACTGGAAGATGTCGGTTGTGTCTCTTGGACTACATGATAACAGCTGGGTGCAGAGCACGTATGAAATGAGAGAAAGCTGGGCAATGGCCTACCTGAAGGGCACCTTCTGTGCGGGATACAGGACAACTTTGAGATGTGAAGGGATCAACGCTTTCATTAAGGGTTTTCTTAAATTGACTGATAGCATTTTGGAACTGGGACATAGTCTGGACTGGTTGTTAAGGACTACCAAAATAATGAAGTTATGGCCCAATTCTATTCCACGTATTATAGTCCAGTGCTAACCACTGGCCTAGAAGCAATGGAGCTGTTTGCATCAAAGGTGTATACACAGGCAGTGTTTAAAGAAGTTAAGAAACAAATTAAGGGCGTGGCGACATTATTGTTTCGGGGCAGGGACAGCATTAGCACAACATGTGTGTACAGGTTTTCGAGGATGGGAAAACCGGACAAAACACACAAGGTGTTGTATGATCTGAACGAGGAAAAAATTGAGTGTGAGTGTTCAATGTGGAACAGTGAAGGGATTCCTTGTTCTCATATCTTCTGTGTGATGAAGTACGAGGGATTGGAGAGAATACCGCATGGTCTTGTTCTACGTAGGTGGTGCAAAGATGCAAAGGATTGCAGATCGAAACCGTTGGAAGTTGCAGAAGGGCATCATGGACGGCTGCTTAGACATGGTGCCTTTTGTGGGGCGATGAGTTTGGTTGCCAAACTTGGGTCGGAAGATGCTGCAGATTTTGTTATTGCTAGGAACGGCCTTGCTAACCTCGCTAAAGCACTTCAACACAGAGTGTATGACAGGGTCGAAAGCCAGCTTGGCGTATCATCGCAGGACGGGATCAAGGACCCAGAGGTGTCGAAGACAAAGGGAGCTCCGAAGAAGGGCAACGAACCCGAACCTGGTAGCCAGGGTGAGGATCGGAGTAAGCGGAGACGCTGCACAAACTGTGGCACTCCTGGGCACACTAAGAGGACATGCACTTAGCGACGGGAACCTGGTGTTGCTGGCACTGTTGGTGGAGCGAATCCAGGCTTCGTGTCATGTTCGTCGCCTGTCCCAAGCCCCCGTCCGCAACTAGGCCGACAAGATATTCTGAAAAGGGCGAGGTTAGTTTTCAATTTTATCTAAATCTAAAATACATATGATGGCTAGGTTTTAATGATTACACTGTATGATCCCCATAACATAAGCAGAGTAATATGCATGGTAAAAGATTGATTACATTGGTCGAGGTGTATGCTCAAACAGATTCTGGATCAGTTTCTGACATAGATAGCTAAGTGGTAGTTTTCGTTTAGGGTGGTAAGGCCACCGACAGAAGAATAATTGGTTCATCGGTAGATAGCTTCCAGACTTTTGTTCAAATGTGTATAAAGGGCATTCTTGATATCTTATTTTGTTGTTCCGGTCGTGCTAACTTCGATAGTTGTGACATATTTTGTGGTGCCATTTAGTTTCAATATATGTATCATGAATCTGGATTTCAAAATCAATATATTTATCTCAGAAACCTTAATTAGTTGAATTTTGCATTGCATGCATAACAAATTCTTGTGTGGTTGAATAATGGTAACGTATGTGACTATGGTAATTAGAGTTGGCCGGACATTCACTCCGAGAATGGCGAGACTGGCCACACCGTTTCAACTGGTGCCGAGGGGACAACACTGACCTATATGGGTTAAGCCATTAGTTTAGCAGCCCCCGTATGGGTGTCGGGGGTAGGGGGCCACCATATTTCTCGGGGGGCAACACATTGAGCAGTTTTATGCATTACAAGGTTGCTCGGGACACAACAGGGAGTTGCACCGACATGCTACCACCCCAAGTATTACTAATCCCACAAGGTGCACAAATGAAGAACTCTTTGAGCAGTGGCTAACACAGGTATGGCCATTTGATTAAGGTTTTAGCTGTGTGTTGTGTAATGGAATTATGTTTTCTTAGTATTGAGTTGCAAGAAATGTTGGCTGACCGTGTTGGTTTGGCCGTCGTGAACAGAATATCCTGGGTAAGCCATCATCCAACAGGAGATACGGAGATGGAAGTTGATACTGTTCAGGATGTGGTTTAAATTTATCGGGATCCTATCTTGTTGGTTCAAATTAAGGTGTGCAACGACTTTCTTGGGTGCTTTGAATGAAATTGATTGGGTGATAACATATTCTCACCTGTGTGAATTAAGGGTTGGTTTTTATGTTGTTAGAATCAGGGGGGTTAACAACAATGACGGGCATGTAATGCTATCATAATCTATTGTGACTTCTAATTTGAACTTGTCAGGGGATAGCTCTACTGGTGGGAAACACTTTTTAGGATCGTTGGAACACATTATAGGGAAAGTATACGATGGAGTTTTGTAAATTATTTATAAAATGATCCTTAACCGTTGTGATATATTTAGTTGTGATATATTTAGTTTTGAGAGGATTAAATTAAAATTATTTGATTTTAATTTTTTTACTGCCAAAAAAATATTTTGGTCATGATCATAAAAAAGATGATTTAATTGTTAAAAGATAATCATAAGAATATATTTTTGTTTATTATAATTATGCATAAAAATACTTCAACATACATATTGAAATAATAACTATTAAAAATAAATTAAAATAAATATTAATTGGGAAAATATAATTTATGACAGTTTTTTACTCATTTTTTTTCTCAATAACAGTAAGTATGATTTAGTCATTATACAAGAATAAACATCAACATGATACTTTCTTAGTTTTAGAGATAAAATTATGACATGAATTAATAAAATTCAAGAATAAAAACGTACAAAAAGAATTATAAAATAATATTCGTTATCAACTCCGAAGTCTAAATGCATAAAAATGGTGAATTCTTCTGTTATTTTGGGAAAGAAAATTATTTCTTAAAGTGGGTGGTTATTTTTTGGTAAAATTAGAGACTCTCAATTAATAAAAATTTTTTGTTATGATGCATTGACGTTGGATATACCGAGAACTTGCATCGTTAAATTTTTTATACAATATAATAAATAGTGTTGCTCATAAGTAATATTAGAATGAGTTACGGAATTTTTTATACATAATTTAGACAAGGCTATCTAATGGAGCTCTGTTTAAGAGTTTTGTCAAATACTTTGCCCACATTGTGATGTTAATAGTTTTCATTTATGTTGTTATGAACCATCGTAATGATACTTAATCCACGACATTTTGACCAATGCATTCTGGAAACACTGGTTAATGGTCACATTTGTTGACAAAAAATACCAACATAAAGAAAAAAGTAAGTGAATGGTTCGACTATCATTTTAACGTGGTGGAAGCTTGTTCTAATTAAAAGTTTCTTATAATGCTTATGGGGCAAGCATAGATAATATAGCAAAGTAGAGAGTGTGATGATTCACACAGGCAAAATAAGTAATAGTTCTATGCGAGAGTTTCACATTTGATCTTAGAGGTACACTGACACTTTCAAAAGGCCTCATGTAGACAGTGTACCATCAACTAGTAATCATATACATGATCAAAAAGGCAGGAGCTAACGATTGACACTTTTGCAATAAAAAAGTAACCGCCATGGGCACACTGAGTATGACTCAGGGCAGTCAAGGATCAACCAAAAAAATATTGCCCTGAGTGAACCCATACAAAATATGTACTACTGGGATGATTTCTAAAGAAACACACAGCAATCCTAACCAGCTTTCAGTTGCCAGTGTGCAAATGCTTTGGAGACAACTTGTTGTGCCAAGTGGTTGGGTGACTTCATGACCAAGTCCACTGCTAAGCGCATCCGGGTAGCCGTGTTGACATTCTGAAAAAACACAATGTAAAATTCAACGTTAGGAACATGTAAACGGTCCTGTTCTACATATGTGCCTCATATTGTAAACGGGAGGCATAGGAAAACATGAGTCGCTGTACCTGTACCCCGTAGTCTTGCCATAGGTGCCCTCGAATCATCCATTGGGCAACCCACACGCCACAGTCCGCACTGTTTTGGCACAAATTTTTGTAGTTATGCAGTTTCGTGTTGTAAGTTCCAAGTTCGCAACCCAAAAATAGCACTGACTATATAAAAGCATTCATGAAAGTTATTGTGATACGTAAATGTATGAACTTACGAGGCAGATTCTTGCTGAGGCACTTCGGGCTCCTCAAACTCGAACGCGGAAAACCTAGGACGTAGCGCGCCTAGTCCCGATAGCCAGGACCTTCCCAGCGTGAATCCCTCCAGGTAAAGTGTCTGCTTCATGCAATTAAATTAATTTCAAATTAAATAAATTATATTGTTCCAGTAATTTTCATCTTAAAATAAAATATGACTAATAAAAATGTTTATCTTATGTTGACTAATAAATAAAAAATGGTTAAATAAAGGATAATAATAAAATAAGAAATCAAAATAATACTGTTTATTCATTGATTTTTTATTTTTAATTTAACTTTAGTTTGTTCTGAGACAACATTAGTTGAAAAAACTTTATAAAACTGAACATTATAAAGCACCCATTTCGTAATCGTATTAGAGTTGAATTTTCAAATGATTATTTAACGCCAAAGAAGTCGATGCTTACCACTCGCAGCATCGCCGTTTTCCTTGCATCCGCTTCGTGCGGATCTCAAAGTGAATCTAAGTATATCAACTTCATACGCGGCATGTCGATGATCATCAGGAACCAGTGCTGGTCGCACCATATGGGGAGATGTCATGTTCGCAGATGTAAGCGTCCGACCACCCACTGCTGCTTGCTAAATAATTCAAACACATATGCAAGTTAATATCATCCAAGAGCACTATCGGGGAAAAAAGACCTTTTATAAAAACTATTCTAAAAAATAATACTTTTACATTTCTTTTGTACTGAGTACGTAACTACTAGTAATAATTAATTTGAGCAAACTTAAAAAATGTTTCGGTCACACACTGTGTAATAAAATTAATTAGAAAATTTTAATGGGAAATAAAACCATAAAAACTACTATAATTTTACTGGAAATTCTTATACTAACATAGTTGTCGACAAGAACTTTTGTCCTTAGCCGAGGCACAGACATATCTGGGCCAACTTACAATAACATCTACTGCATCCTTAGAAGGCTCGGGATGCAAGGCTGACGATGTAGTAATGGCGTTTTACCTCATCAATGTAACATAATTGACTTCTTTCTAACCATCTGATGGAGTTGTCACTGTTACCTTGGTAAGGAATGAAAATTTTGGCTTTTTTTATAGAAAAGCTGCTGACATAAGCCATAAATCTCGCGTTGGTTTGAGGGTAATAAGCATGTATACGTCGCAAATAGAGCCAACCATATTCCAAACTAAGCATTCCACTGCTCCTTCATACATAGCGTGATGACATAGATTTACCAAGATGGTCGTAGGCAGGAACCAACAATGATGATTCGACGCACTTGCTAGCATGCGAACCACAGCATTTAGGACCTACAATATTACCAACACATATAAACCATCCTATTAGGGGTTACACTAATCAGTTAATCAACGGGAAAATCAGGGCAACGAACGCACGTAGTAGGTATCGGGGACTCACGTCGTCAACAACTTCGCACTTAGGGGCAAGAGTCATGAGCGCTCCCCTGCTAGCTATGCAGTCACTGACGTCAATTAGAAGCTCACTATGGTTAACACAAACATTCACATCAACCGATTAGTATACCCAAGCATTAGATGACTAGCATTGAGGGTAGGGCACTAAAATCCCAATGGGGACAGGGCAGTAAAATACAACGGGATAATCCTGAGTTGATTGTCATTGGTTTGCATACCTCTCTTGAAGATTTTTGTCAAAGATGTAAGTTGCAACAGCCAACTCCACACCTGAAAAATTCATTTCATTGTTTAGAGGAAAGACCAAGCTCATGGACTACAAATAATCAATGAATATCACTCAGTTCAAGCGGATACGACACCCTGAGCAGACTAGGCAATTAGAACTATTCATTTGATTACCCATATATACTTAATCACCTTTGGAATGCATTCGACTTTCATGCTTAGTAGTCGGCCTAAGTTCACGACTCCTTTTTCCAGGGCAGGTGCGTCGTGCCCTCGCCGTCCAGCTAGTCCCAATGTCTCCAAGCCCCTATTGGATTTAGTGTGCCGCGCTATCTTCTCCGGGTCATCGTCTGAGCTTAGATCCACCTAAAAATGGTGCAACGGGATTATGTCGTGACTACCAGTGAAGAAAAGAAATTGGAATCAATTCCAGTTCAAAGAAATACAAAAGGCGGCTGGGTACGCACCAGTGCACCACTTCGGGGACATGCATAGATCGCGGCGCTTTCTGGGTTGGGAACAGTTTTCGGGTGGGCTTCTTGTTTCTCTTGGTGAAAAAAGGGATGTGATCAACGGTGAAGGTGGTATCGATTACGGGAGTTGATGCCGGATCAGGCGGCCGTATTTTTTTTCCACAACAACTCTTGCTCACAAGTTTCGTGGTTGTCTCATTCCCTTTGGGTCGATTGACGTTGCTTTTCCTTTGGCAGCATTTGCAATGCGTGCAAGGTGCAAAGCAGGGCGCATCTGCCGCGATTGATGACTTTTGTTGGGTTAGAAGGTTAACGGCGTCCCTTATCTCTGACACCATCGCATCATGGCGACGAATGGCTTCGGACAATCTCCTAATATCGAATTGCATCTCGGATACGCTACTAACCATGCTCATTGCTATGGGACTGCGTTCCTGCGAGGATTTAAGAATGCATTTTAGTAATCACGAACGGTGCGGCCAACAAGGACAACATCGAAAGACTGGTCTATGATGCTTACATTGTTGGGCCCTAGACACACGGAGTCGCAGCTTGTTGCCGAGATGAGTGGCTTGTCGTCCACTTCCGGAGGTACCTTGAAAGAACAATGTCAACTAAACAGTTATCATGTACCACAATGCACGACACAGCACACGACGTTCGTATCATAATCTCCCCAAACCAACAAGGAAGTAGGCACTTGCTTACCTGATAGAGGTTGTCGTCAGCCTTTTTCGGGCACACGACGGGGAACATCTCGAGCTAGAAGGGGTGGGGGGGAGCGGCAAGGATCCCTTTATTTCATGTTCAACATTGTCGCTTGGCTTTGGGCCAAACGAGAGATGGCGGGGATGCTTACATCGAAACGCAAAATATACACTTCAGCATGCGTGCTGCACAATATCAAATAGGATTCTTAACCAATGATAAGGATACACCAGAAAGTAGCAAAACAAGGCTATGATTGGAAATAGATAAGGTCACATTCACGAAATATCATATACGTAGTGTTTTCCGGAAGAAAACTGAGAGAGAAGGAGCTCGAACAAAAAAATACCATAAATCTCCGGTAACCTAGTAAATGAGGAAAATCGCAAAGTCTCCCATAGTCCCCTATTGGCGATTTTATTGTATTTGTTTGTAAACTCAAAAATGACATCGAGAGAACTTTACAACATCAAATTCATAACCACACAGTGCAACATCCAAACATGCCAAATAAGAGAAAAATACCTCTTTCAACTGGCGAAGCACAACAGATCCAAGACTCGATATACATTCAGCCACATTCCCTTGAAAATGATGACCCCTTGTGGCAAGAAGTGACGTGACCACAGAATGTGGTCTAGGGACCCTGTGGCCGGCGCCACCGCCCTCCAGTAGGCAGTAGCGTCCGCCGATGAAGGACTCCGTGCTTGTGCATGTATTGGCAAAGGCGGACAAGGTCGCCGTTCAAGCTATCGTCAGCTAAAGCTCGGCCGCATGGGTATATCCCCGACCCCGAGAACAAGTGACACGAGGCCATGTAGTGGCCGAGGAGCCGTTCCCTTTGGTCTCGCGATAGGAGCGTGGAGGATGGGGATCTGACTCATATTAGTCGATGCCGGTTGGGGTTTTACTGCTGGTCAAGTTGCGATGGGTTCAATCTTTTGCACCGTCCTCGTTAACCTCTTCGATACCTACAAGACTAACCCAGGCTGTGCGTTCAATCACCCTCCCACGTTGGATCGGGTTACCATGTAAACTCGCCCTCTTTTGCAAAATGATTGCCTTCCATGTTAGGTTGCTTTCTTAGGTGGTCCAATTCAGAATACTGAACGTAGAAGTGGGCTACAAGTAAGCCCAGTCCTTTTTTTCTTCATTACCTACCTCCTCCTAATTTGAAGACATGTATCTCTCATCACTTGGGCTTATGCAATATAAGCCCGTTGTAACCATGTATTGTGTTATTGAGTGAAATTAACTAAGAGCCCAGTTGGAAGAAAATTGTTATATTCTAGCAAAGACTAAAAAACCACACATCTTCATGTCCAAAATAAAAAAAACCACACATCTTCATTTGGATTAATGCAGCCCCACATTTCGCATACTTTGAAAAGACGCCGTTTCTCTTCCGGAAATCAGGAACGACGACACGAAAGACTACTTTTCCTGTGTCCATGGATAGCAAGATTCTGTAAAATAAATTTAGAGACGACCTAATTTCCGATTATCTCGCGCAAATTAAAGACAAATTTCACATATCCACATTACTAAAATTTGCTACCCATTAAATCACTAGCTCCCCAAAGTCACGAGGAAAGATGCTGTGAATCAAATATTAACACAAGCATGGGGATATGTATAGGGTATCAATAGTTATGACAAAACAGGACGACGGTGCATTCCAAAGATGTGACCTGTGCTTAAAAAAGAAGTAAATTGCGAGATATAGCGTAATCACGATTATACTCACATGGTGTACAAGGACACGTGACTTGGACCGGAAATACTTTCTTGCATGCAAGGATGATCGTATCCGCTCTCAGTTGGCCCTCACGGGTGCGGAAGACTCCCCCACCTGGTAACTCTTGTCTCCTAGCTTCATAAGATTCCCGCGTGCTACTAAACAGTCTCCAGCGCTTTCAAAATCACGTGGGGGCTCAGGGAATCATGGACATTACGCCCTATCGCAACTGGCTAAGAGACCATGGACATTGGAGCTTTTCTTCTAGTAATGTCGAGGCGGTGCTAACTTTAATTTAGACCGATTACAAAGTTGGACCATATTACCCTAAATAGTTTCTCTAAATAGCAAATGATATACTTGCATGACTAATCAATTACATGAATGTATACCCGCACCACCTTCTCCGTGTCCAAAATGGTAATTAACGTGTGCCCTTTTCCAATAAATCTTACAAAGTGCAGATAGGTCTGTCATTCCAGACGTCGCATCCAAGTCGGCTGAGTGCAAATGGAAAGGCAACTTTGGCGCCAAACCTAAGCCTGAGAAAATCAGTGTGCAACTGGCCAAACCGGAGCGCCATTGCGACACTGTCAAGCTTTAATCAATATACTTTAACCAAGGAAAAGGGAACATCATGAAATGTAGACTAGTTAGTTAGGTACTGAAACGAAAAAAAATTAACCTTAATTGCACCTTACAATGTAAATCTTTTGAAGGTAAAAATATATAGAACCTTATATTATTACTTTACATTCACCGGATTATAACTTCTTTATTAACATTTGTGGAAGCCATGTTCATCTTCGGATTTATAGGTTAAGTTCATATTTCTTCATGTCTAAATGCATTTTTAACTATCTTTGAATGGTCCTATCGCTTCAATAGGTTTCTTCTCGGTTGAACCGAGAAACCGGTGAATCAGTGCTAGGCCCGTACCATGCTTATACAAACTTATCAATAGAAAGGGGGTCATACATGTCCATGCCACAGCCATATGATTTGACTATAATTTGCTATAAATAATACTCTCCCTCCTTCAACTACATTGCACACACAATCAGGCTTAAACTCATGTCACCACACATATATGCCATCAAAATGCCAAGGCTGCATGGAATAACCACCATGGATGCAACTAAACCACCCACGCGTTGCAAGATCAACTTCCACGACCTCGACGGTACTAACTGAATCGAACGATAGGAATGGGTAAAATTGGCAAGGAGTTGATCAACTTCCTAAGACTCTGACTACGACGACTCTCTTCACTTTGCACGCCGCAACAAATTTCCAATTTAAGGAAGCTGCGGAAACATCCAAGATTGCCGCTCTACCAATATGTCTAGTGTCAGTCCATGCAAGGTAAGCAAACAGTTTTTCTACATTTTCTACCTAGATTAACTCCTGTCGTCATTGTTAAGTGTACATTTATTTCTAGTTCATAAGCAGAGATATGATCACTTGTTATTTACTACAATCATGTTTTTAATCACAATTCTCTAACCCATTTTATCAACTATTTTGGAAGAATCGGTAGCACCCACTTATAAACGAATATGTCTTCCACCATCAATATATGGTGTTCTTCTCAACAATCATATCTCTAATACCTTTCTATGAATTCTGGCCCATCTCTAATAAAATTTTTTTGCAATGAAATTAAGATCATGTCAACTTTTATTTATCGTCGAAAATATAATTAACAAATAACAAGTTCTAGTCATTTTATTCACAACACCAACCGATGAATTAGTTGTCGCACTGATACTTACTTAATTATTCCTTCTTGTTAGGCTTATACATAATTATGTCAATTAATCCAAAAAAATTTATTTTTTTTATAACGTATGCATTATTCTTGGTTTGATGTTCCCTCACATAAAAGATCACATATGTGTGTCCAAGGTAATTTATATGGACCCTATACTTTTTGCTCGATACTAAAGACATGAATCATTCAATCAAGGGCTTAATAGGGTCTTGGCGGCTACTTTTCACCTCGTTGGCATCAACTTCCATGAATTATCAGGTTCAGGGCCATCCATGCATGCATTTGGTGTTAAACGATCCTACGTGACTTTTTTTCAAGCTGTACCACTCACATGGAATTTTCTCCTTCATAACTAACTATTGAGTGAATAAACATGCAAATAATAGACCAAAAAATCATCTCGCACTCACATGCTGAGCAATAGTGACTCCGCCGAAACTAACTCCCACTTACGGGGTCGTTTCTGCATGCTTTCCGGAGGAACCCTAAACCGCCTGCATTATTTATTTAATTATTTTATTTCAATTTTAATCAACGTAACTAGTGTTGCAAACCTATGGGACCTAATAAATTACATAACTGGGGTACACAATTTAAAAAAAAAATCCTTATCAAACTGCCTTAGTTAGAAGGTAAGATGATCCGATAGTAGCTAGAGGCAAAGCCTTGGATTCCATTCCAATTCTCCCCCCTTCTTAGCCCCATTGACTAAGAAGAGACTGCAGCTTCAGCAATTTCCTTAGTCTTAGTTGAAAGCAAAAATCAGGCCATTTGCCCTCCAGGGGGATTAGGTAGTTACAAAAGAAAAGCCCTTCCTTAGAAGTCTAAACCAAGGCATTCTATTTCTAATACTCAAATCGAAAGGTTAGTCTTCTTTTCTACATTCTACAGGCCCAGCTTCTTCTGAGAAGTTCGGCAGCAAGGAAGTCTATTCCCTTGGATTCTATTTGGATTCCTTACTGGATAAGGAAGGTGACACAGTCAATCAAGAGAATAAGCGCTTTGCATCGAGAGTGGCTCTTGCTCACTCGCTGAGCAAGGGATTCCAAAATGGGAATGATAGGAAGATAGCCCCTAAGATCCTTTTAACATAAGCATAAGCATTGAACACTTTAGACTAGGTTTTGGTCGCAAACACTCCCACTCGCCAAAGATAATCATTTAGATAAGTAATGCCCTTAGCTTGCGCCCATGGGAATCCAACTCCGTGCACCTGATTCTATTAGTCATTTCCGATCCTTGCGGCAAGAGAATTTCATACCGGCCTTTTCGACCTTCCACTGGCACTAGATAAGTGTGGGAGTGATTAGTATTACCAGACAGAGCAGATTGCATAGGAGGAAGAAGTCAGAATCCGGGGGAAACAAGAATGTTGGCAAGGAATAAAGTGAAGTATTTGGAATCAGCTAGCTGGAAGAGTCTTCCCCTTCTGGCATTAAGAACGAACTCCTTTAGAAGTTGAAACCTGTACCCAAAATCGACACCGGTGGGTAGGTAGAGAATACCTAGGGGCGCGAGACAACTCTCTCTAAGGAACTCGGCAAAATAGCCCTGTAACTTCGGGAGAAGGGGTGCCCCCTCACAAAGGGGGTCGCAGTGACCAGGCCCGGGCGCCATCAATAAGTAAGGAAAAGAGATAGAGAGGGAGGGGCATAATTCTCTTTCTAGTGGATAAAGTTCTCACCTATCTCAAAAAGGCGTTAAATGCTGCTTTGAAGGTCGATGGGGACTTTCCCACGGCTCGTTCTTGTTCAAGGCCCGGTAAGGTATTGAGAAGGGATCGCCTTCTCTTACTGAACCACGGAATAGCAGCCTGCTCAGGAAGAGATTCACATAGAGACTTTTTCTATCCGGAAATCTCTTTCTATGTTAGTTAGCGGGGGCGGGCTTTCCTATGATAGTCCCGCTGCGGCCTCTGTTGGTGGGAATATAGGCCGTCATGTCTCATCTTGACTTGGCTATACTTGTATGTAGCCAGCCATGTTAGCTTCACATGAGAGCCCTTTTTTGAAAGGCTAAAAAAAGGCACTCATCAGTCAGCCCCTCCCCTTTCCTATTCAGCTTTGCCGCCTATTAAGAGAATAGGTCCCGTTCAGCCCTGGTCGTGCTTCACGGGTGGATCAGAATGAGTCCTGCGGTGCACCTTAAATATTGGTAAATGGGACTCATTAGAGCGTATTGGTCTTTCAAGCACCTGGGGCTTCCTTCTTTGCCAATTCCAGTTCCGAGTCAGGTCGCACCAAGGCTTGTTGTTTTCCTAAATGCGTAAGGTTTTTGAATTCTGTATTCCTATGTCCGTGACCCAATATCCATCAAGCTTGTCAAGCTTTTTCGTTTCATCGAGTGGGCCTGCACATCACTAAAACTAAAGAGGATAAGCACCCCAACCTTAGCATCCTAAAAAGCAAAGTCAAATCCATTTTTATTTGAAAAAAATTCCTGATCTATTAAAGAAGTATCAAAAGAGTATCCTTTATTAGTACGACCACATTCATGATTCTATCTTTGCGAAGACTGATTACTCACGGCACACACACTATATCTTCGATGATTCCCATTCCCCTTGGTTAGATTCATTCTGTTGCCGAGGAATTACCAAAATGAAGACGCGCTGGCTTCTCGCCTACTCCTACTCTTTCAACTTCTACTTTCGGCTTAACCCCTGTGCTTCTGTTCATAACTTCACCATACGGATTTTCAATGCGATAAGATCTTGTGAAGTAAGGTTTGAAGTGAGTGATCCCACTTCTGATGTAAGTGATGCTATGTGATCAAGAAAAGAGTACCTATAATCACATGAAAACCATGAAAGCCAGTTGCTAAGAAAAAGGTAGAACCATAAATACTATCTGAAATAGTGAAGGGTGCTTGATAATATTCCATTCCTTGAAAGCCAGTGAATACTAGAGCCAGTGAAACGGTAGCTACTAAAGCATAAACTGCTCATTTTTCCTTCCCCGCGAGTATAGCATGATGAGCCCAAGTTACGGCTGCTCCGGATGAAAGGAGAATAGGGGTATTAAGAAAGGAGATTTTCCGAGGATCTAAAACCTCAATCCCTTTTGGGGGCCAAATACCTCCGATCTCTACCGTAGGTGCCAAAGAAGAATGAGAAGAAGCCCGAAAAAAAAGCAAAAAGGAATATAACCTCTGATACGATGAACGGAATAGAACCATGTTGATGGTTGAGCTTCCCCGATCCTATCCATATCGCCCTATCGCCTTGGTTGCTTACTCGGCTATTAATTATTCTTACCTCCACCGCCCATGCTTTTCAAGCATTGAATGAAAGAAGACAACAACATGGTTTTTAGTGAGCCTCAAGTAGAGAATGAATAGGAGGGGGGCTTTCATTTTCCAAACATCCTATTCTTCCCTCGAAAAGTCACCCTATTTTCTGTAATATGATGGAAGAGCAAAAAATCTTGGGAGAGAGAAAGAGCAACCATAGATTGAAGATTGATGGGAGATAATTCCTCTTATCTTATAATTAGTCTCTAAACGCTTAATACTTCTCCCCTCACTATCCTCACTAAACCTGAGGCATCTCGGCTCTGGTAGGTGGCTCCATACAGGGAAGGGTTCTTAGTATGGACAGTCAAAGTAAACTGAAAAAGAAAAGCAGCCTTATCCACTCGAGATAGGGCTAAGGAGGCCAATATCACAACATTCCTTATCGACTAATAGATCAAATGGATTGGAAAGTCGGCAGCTCATCCAAGTCCTCTTTTAAAGCAGTTCATAGTCTCTGATCTTTTCTAGGAAGTTACCGAGTTCGATTGAGATTGACTTAGAGGTCCTACCCTTGTCAACTTTCTAGTAGGTATAGACAGACTCCAGAGTTTGCATGTCTTACGACGGCAGGAAATCCGTCTGAGTCCGAAGCAGGAAATTATGACTTAGAGTTTGTTGTGAGGAATTAGTGCTTTTGCTTTTATTTTAGACTAAGTAAGAGTCAAAAGTACTTTTAGTTGATAGAATGAGTGCAGGTTGCTACTTATGTGACAAGGGCCGTGCTGGATAGTTTGAAAGGCCTAAGGAGGCCAACAGATCTCTCGCAACCTCTTTCAGACCCAGGAAATACGGTATAATGGATTGATTTTGTACTGCTTAGCCCAAGAATTCCACTGTGTGTGCTGCCGTGCTGGGACTTCAAAACAAACCTACTGCACTTCCTACCAAACCAGGCTTTTATACTTATAGCACGAGCTGTGACCATTGACAAGAACGAGTGCCCTATACAAAGTAGGAGAATTGCGAGTCTAAGAGAGGATCCCTGGTCTGAGTTGATCATAATGGCTGAGAACATATGCTTAACGCCCTCTTCAACTGATTTCCCATTAACAAGGAAGGGCCGAAGCTTTTCTTCACAGGCACGATGTTAGACAAGCAAAGCGCGTTTTGTCTGGGACCAATGATGTCTAAAGCAAGCATTTTATCAACTTCTTAAATCAAGCTCGGGGGTAAAAACCTGCTTGCTTAGAGAATCAAACTGTTCCTGTCTGCTGAAAAATCACCCAGCGAACTAATTGGATTGTTGCGAGCTGAACAGACGGGACGTGCTTTGGAAGAAGCGATCTGTTACCAAGTGAACGATTTTAACAATAAGTTTGTCATGTTTTTCACTCACATATATATACATATATGATCAACATTTAGATAGCAAAACTACTCTTCTATATTATATCTAGTGACAAATCTAAAAAAATTTGTGAGTGAGACAAAATATACATAATATGATAATTTTTATAATTATACTTTGTTATTATAAAATATAATTAGTCTTTAAATTATCTAACCAACAAATTACATATTTTAAAAATATTAAATAATAAAATTTTATTCTTTTAAGTTTCATATTTTGAAAAGATTAAATAATCTCTTTATTGTCAATACAATCAAACATCTTTTTTTTTATATTTGTCGCAGAATAATCATTTGTTGAAAACTCAACTCTCACACTTTTACGAAATGGGTGCTTTATAATGTTCATATTTATAAAGGTTTTTTCAACTGATGTTGTCTCTGAACAAACTAAAGTTAAATTAAAAATAAAAAGCACCAATAAATAAACAGTATTATTTTGATTTATTATTTGTGCATTATCCTTTATTTAACCATTTTTTATTTAATAATCAACATAAGAGTAACATTTTTATTAGTCATCTTTTATTTTAAGATTAAAATTAGTTTAACAATATCATTTATTTAATTTGAAATTAATTTAACGGAATAATTTCATATACTTGTAATAAAATCTAATAAAATATTGGGCTAAATTCTATTGACTATCAAATATTTTTATTATTTTAAAATAAAATTGCTAACCTAACGGTAATTAATAAAAGAAAGAATAATGTTTTGAAATATATTATTTTAAATGAGTAAACAACGTAAACAGTATCCAAAATTTTACATTGCTAACAAAATATAACTCTAAAATGTGCTAACAACAAATAAGGTCCGAAAAAGTGGATATACATTAAATATATACTCTAAAAAAAATACTTTAGATATCACATTTTGATGCATTTTTTTGGAAGTAATATTAAAAAAATATGATCTTTGCATTCTCAAAAATTTACAGCGTTTATGTCAAGTGAAATTTTTAAAAACTTTTAATTGTGAATCACTAAATTTTTTCATGAAAATAAAAAATAAAAAATCTACCGATCAGATTTTGCTCTAAATATTTTTTTGCATTTTTTAAATGTGTATTCAAATATTGACAAAACAATTTAGATTAAATGGATATGTCATTCGTCAAATACAAAAGTTGTTTTTGTTACTTTTAATAAATATAATATTCATTACTTATAATTATCACAATTTTTAAATTATGTCGGGATTATTTTGTCTGCGCACTAATTTTTTGGATATCAAATTAGTAGCTACCTCTAATTTAAACAAATTATCATACATACATATATATATATATATATATATAAACAAATTTTTTCATACTTCCAATTTATGTATTAGATTGGAGTTATAAAAATAATAAATCTGTAATTATTTCACTCCTTCCTTTTCAAAGGCTATAGTTACAAATTTATTTGAATCTTGAATTACCATTTGTTTCGACACAATTAAAGTTGATGGGTAAAGTTTACTCATAGTGGAGTCAAATTTGATTACATAGTGGGGGCAAAAAAAATTTTACTAATCCGTATTAATTAGAAACATTTTAAACTTCCCGGGGAACAGTTGCTCCCACATCCCTGAACATGAATCCGTCCCTGACAGACACGGACCCAGTAATAAGCATGAGGGGGAACTTGCCCCCATTGGGTCTTTCATATTTTTTTTTAAATAGTTATATATAATGTGTTTTCACTTCAAATTTTAAACGATCTCACTATAAATAAATTCAATTCAATTGGCAAAAGTTCCTAATTCACTTTTTTATTTCTCTATTATTTTGACTATTATTTAACCTAATTAAATTTAGTTTCTGTGCCCTCACTCCTTTATTTCCATAAACTCTCTTTTTTGTTTTTACTAATTTAATATTTTTTATTTTTTTGTCTAGTAGTCATCTTCTATTCATCAAAAGATAAATTTCAAATGCTCCATGTTTTTTATATAGCTTTCTATAACTCTATATATCTTCCAATTTTGTTGTTTCTCTTTTTGATATTTTCAATTGCAAATTTTAATTCAAACAATTATAGTTTAGGTATTAATCTAATATTTTATTCTCTTCATGACTTTATATATTTTATTTTGTTATCAATTTATTCATCTTTATTACTTGTTTTTTACCTTTATTATGTCATTACTATTGTATGTACTTATGTTGCATATAAAATTTTAAAATAAATTGATTAATTTACTACGTTAGAATATATTTTTTATTTTTAAAAATAGTAATGACAAAAAATTTTTACTATAATACATAATTAAACAGATGAATAAAATCTTTCATCTAACATTATATCAAAATTAAATTAAAAAATATATAACAAATTTAATTATTTTAAAAAGAAAGAAAATATTTTAAGAATAAAAGTGTTCACTAACTTTTTTTAATTTTTATATCTTTGTATAATTAATAATGTTCAACAAAATTTATTTTAGTGTATATGTTTTTGTCCCCAACCCTTAAATTTTTCGACTCCGTCACTGGTCTCTGATCATATCTGCGGTCCAACTGGTGACCAACTACATGCGCGGAACAAATTTATACTCACTGTTACTCACTATAGCACTAACAGTAACTTATGTCATCTATAAAAGAGGGAAAGAAAAGTAGCATGCTCACTTTCGGCCATTCAAGCAATTTATTTCTTTGAGTTACGTGAATATTTATTCTAATAAACACAACATAATAATTATAGACGACGTACTCAGATACCAGAATCTAAAATACTGACATTTAGTGCGATAACAAACTTGCTACGTATTGAATATGAAAAAATACTATATACTTATAATGTTTCTTAGTGATAACTGAATTATAAATTGGTGAAAATAACTTACTAAAGGTAAATTGTACTGACACAAATATTAGTAAACACATCTATCTTAAATTTTAGTTTTATACTTTTGACTATTTTATATTTTCTATCCAAAGAAGATCGATTTTGTCGGTTCAACAAGTAATTTATCGGTTAAACCGAAAAAATAGTGAACTAGTAGCTTCGTCGGTTCAGTCCTTTCATCTATGACTCAACCCACTCTACTGACCGGTTTATCGGATCCCGGTTTAACATTAACGGACTTCGGAATACGAATTCTGGTTTACAGATTCGGATTCCAGATTCACATCTCATCCTACACGGTTCAGGGTTCAGGGTCCAGCATACAGGGTCACGATGTTCTTTCACCAAATAGGATAAACAAATCAACTACGATTTAAGATTTCGGGTACGGTGATAACGGAATTTGGTTCTTGGGCTCCCACAACATGGTTCACCGTTTTCATGGTTAGGAGTTTCTGGGTTCGACATTCGGGGTTCAGCTTCCGGAATTTGTCTCGCCGTGTACTATCCCAGAAAGGAATAAGCAAATCAACTGACTTTTTACGGTTCAGGATTTCTCTCCTAGAAATTTGTATATAGCGTTTCGTCTCTCACGGATATACAAATTCCTCTTCGTGGATTACAGATACGGGTTCCGTTATTTGGGTTTACCCTGTTTGGGATTCAGGGCTCATGGTCCATGTTCCGAGGCTCAAGTTTAGGGTTCAGTGTTTACGCTCTCCTGTTTGCGACTTAATGTTACAGTTCAATGTGACAATTTCTTTTCACCACAACGAATTAACAACTCGTTTGCGTTAATCATGAGTCTCATGTTCATTTTGTCTTGTCCTTAATTCTTCCACACTTTCATAACTTCCACTATTTCATAACTTCCACTCAGAATACAATGAAGACCGACTGTTTTCTTATTTTACATTCTACACGTCAACAATTCTATTTCCACATCGGAGGCGTAGCTACATCCATACTAACCAAGCTCACTTTTTCTTTTGCCTTCGTTTAATTAACGTTAATACTTAGAAGGAAAAAATTAAGTCACCGTAACACTGCACACTAGATTAAAGGTTTCGTATTCAGTAATTATACTGCAAACCAGTGACGGATATCGAGAAATTTAAACTACAGAGCAAAAAGTAATACATGAAAATATTAAAATAATTTATGTTCCTAAACCCTAAATCCTAAAACCCCAATCCTACCTACGATTACCTACGCACTAGTTCCCAAAATATAAATCCTACACTCAAGATCCTAAACTCTAAAGTATATTACCTTCAAAAAAGTTTTTCGTTATAATTTTTTGGCAACATAAACTGTGTCCTACATCTATCATTAATACAATAGTGTCAAATCACATATATTAAATT
>NC_029789.2:121058650-121066765 GCF_000816755.2 Arachis ipaensis | reverse complement strand
AAACTAAATAAAAACTAATTTAATTCGTTTAGAAACTAAATAAAAACTAATTTAATTCGTTTAGAAACTAAATAAATCTCAGCTGAGGAAAAAAGTAAGATAGCACCAAAATCTACCCCATCAATGTGATTTATACATGAAATTTAAATCGAATAAACGCCTAAATCATACTATCCGTACACGCTTTAGCATTAAACATAATCAGAGCCACCTACTGCGATTTATGCGTTTTGGGTAAAAAGCAATGAATTGTTGCGATTTATGTGTGAAGGAGAGGAACTCTAATAAGCTAATGTGGTAGCTGCAAAAAGTGATAGCGCACAATGACCAAAACATTATCATTCTTGTCTTTAATGTATTTTCTTTTTTAGTTTCTTTGCTATTTCATATTATGTAAATTTTTAGTAAGTTTGGGTTGATTTGATATTTATGATTTGGAAATGAAATTTACTCTTTTTTATGGATATCAATTTTTTAAAAATACAATCAAAGACACCATTTTAAACAAAGTAAAGGGTACAAAAAGATGAAAAATTAAATTCTTTGAATTTAAAATGACAAGAAATAAAGTGAATGACTTCAATTTAAAGAAAATAACAAATACCTTTAACACAGTCCAAAAACTTTGGAATGAAAATGACGATATAGAATTTAACACTACAAGAAATTACCGGAGTAGCGACCAATTTAGCGACTGATTTTGGTGGTCGCTAAAACCTTGGTCGTTAATTTGAAAATAGCGACCAACTTCGGTCGCTAATCATTAGCAACCGATATTAGCGACCGATTTTCAACCAATGCTATCAAACTAGTGTTAAACGATATTAGTCGCTAAATCGATCATTAATAAAATCGGTTGCTAATAAAATCGGTCGCTAAAAATAGAACCATTAATTACACACAGAAAACAAATCAAACATAGCAAAACTCAAATCGACGGGGAGAGAAGGAGAATACCTTCTTGCGACGGAGCAATAAGGAAAGGCGATGTGAGTTAGAAGCGGCAGCGGAGAGTGAGATCGAGATCAAGGTGAGAAAGATCGTTAGAGTTATATCGAGATCGAGCTGAGAGAAACAGTAAGAGCTTGACAGCAGGTGAGCCAGTGACGAAGAAGGTTGAAGACTTCAGGAAGTAGACGACGACGCAAATGAAGAGGGTGTTGTGCTTCCGGCGATGGTCACATTAGGGTTAGTGAGAAGTTTGAGGGATCTGAGGATGGTGTGATTTGGTTAGGGTTAGATTAACTCAGTAACTTTCTTTTATTTAAACTAGAGATTGAATTAGCGACAGATTAGTTTATAACACTATTTTTGTATTTCTGTTGCTGAATCGGTCGCTAAATTTATAAATAGCGACTGATTTAGCGACCAACATGTTTAAAACAACATTTTATAATTGGTCGCTAACTTTAAGTTAGCGACCAACTAGTTTTAGTCTATTTTTTTGTTGGTTGCTAAATTGGTCGCTAAATTAAAAAATAGCGACCGATTTTATGACCAAAAGAACCAAAGACGAAATTTTCTATTTTTGGTTACTAAATCAGTAGCCAAACTAAAAAATAGCAACCGATTTCAGCGACTAATTTCATTTTGGTCAAAGGAAAATATTATTGGTCGCCAAATCGGTTGCTATCAGTGACCATTTTCGTTGGTCGCTAAAATCGGTCGCTGAATAAAATTGAGCGACCAAATTTTTTTTGCTCCTATAAATCTTATATCGGTCGCTAAATTAGTCGCTATTAGCGACAAATTTTTTCTGTCGCTAAAATCGGTCGCTATACTGATCATTTCTTATAATGTATTGATTAAAAAGTAATTTAGGTAATACCCTCCTACAAGTGAGAATTGTATAAATCTAATAATCGTAGCTTGAAAACATTAGTAGAAAAAAGACCCGGTGTAGAACTTTAGTAAAAAAATTTGCAAGTTGGTCTTTGAATCAGACAATATTTTTTACGAACGATATGACAGTCTACTTCAATGTGTTTGGTTCTTTCATAAAAAAATAAAATTGTTGACAATATAAGTTTCATAGAAGTGAGCATGATTTTGAAGATGTGTTCGAAATTAATGCTGAAATTGTCCTTAGAAAGTCACCTTCCAGCAGCTTATCTTCTGTTGAAGATGAAAAAAATAGGGAAAATGGATTCCATTTGGAATCTCCTATGAAGAAAGAAGAGGATGATCTAGATGAAAAAAAAGCTGGAAAAAATAGTTTAAGCTCGACGTGGAGGAGCCCAACTAGCTTATTAAGAATTAGTTAGTATTTAATAAGTGGTTTTGTTTTATATAAATTTGTAAAATAATATAATTATTATGACATGTTAATTAATTCTAGAGTAATTATTTAAATTAGTCTTAAGGATTTTAAAAGTGGATATTTTAGTCTCTAAAAAAATTAATACACAGATCAATTCTCAAGGTTTTATTCAGATAGACAAATTAGTCTCCAGTTCATTTTACGATAGAGTAATTATCCATATCAGTTCCCAATAATTTTTAAAACAGACATTTTAGTCCCCAAAGAAAATTTAATATACAGACAACGTTATATTTAATGGAGGACTGTTATGTCTGATGAAGAAAAAGATTTATCTGTATGTTAATTTTTTTGGGATTAAATGTCTGTTTTTAAAACTTTTAGGGACTGATATGGTAATTACTCTGCCGAAAAATAAATTGGGAATTGATTTGTCAGCCGGAGTAAAACTATAGAGATTAATCTATCTGTGTATTAATTTTTTTTAAAAACTAAAATGTCCACTTTTAAAATCCTTAGAAATTGATTTAGGTAATTACTCTTAATTTTAATTAACAAATTTTATATATCCCAAGGATATTAACTTCACACAGTTATCTCTTATAGCTTGTACACCACTCAAAATTAAAAGAATTAATACACACTAAAAGTTTTACATAACTAAGACATCATATTATAAAAGATTATAATTACTAAGGATGATATGTGTGTAATAAACTAATCTGTTAGGTGATGAGCGGATAATTTATACTCTTTTTGGCATTGTTTTTAGTATATTTTTAGTACATTTTAGTTAGTTTTTATTATGTTTTTATTAGTTTTTAAATAAAAATCACTTTTTTGGGCTTTACTATGAGTTTGTGTGTTTTTCTGTGATTTCAGGTATTTTCTGGCTGAACTTGAGGGACCTGAGCAAAAATCTGATTCAGAGGCTGAAAAAGGACTGCAGATGCTGTTGGATTCTGACCTCCCTGCACTCGAAGTGAATTTTCTGGAGTTACAGAAGCCCAATTTGCGCGCTCTCAATTGCGTTGGAAAGTAGACATCCTGGGCTTTTCAGAAATATATAATAATCCATATTTTGACCGAGATTTGATGGCCCAAACAGGCGTTCCAAGTCAGCTCAAGAATTCTGGCGTTTAACTCCAGAACTGACACAAAAGCTGGAGTTAAACGCCCAATCTGGCATAAAAGCTGGCGTTTAACTCCAAAAAATGTCTCTATACATGAAAGCTTCAATGCTCAGTCCAAGCACACACCAAGTGGGCCCTGGAAGTGGAATTTTACAATAAACACCCTAGCTTACTCATTTTCTGTAACCCTAGGTCACAGTTTACTATAAATACTACTTTCAGTGATTCATATTGGACCTCATGACACTTTACACGTTTCTTATTGTATTCTCTACGGCATGAGTCTCTAAACCCCATTGTTGGGGGTGAGGAGCTCTGCTGTTCTTCATGAATTAATGCAATTACTACTATTTTCCATTCTATCACGCTTGCTTCTATTCTAAGATATTCATTCGCTCTTCAACCTGATGAATGTGATGATCCGTGACAATCATCATCATTCTCACCTATGAACGCGTGCCTAACAACCACCTCCGTTCTACATGCAATCAAGCTTGAATGTGTATCTCTTGGGTTTCTAATCTGGGATTGGAACCTTTGTGGTATAAGCTAGAATTATTGGTGGCCATTCCTGATATCCAGAACGTCTAAACCTTGTCTGTGGTATTCTGAGTAGGATCTGGGAAGGGATGACTGTGACGAGCTTCAAACTCGTGATTGTTGGGCATGTGACAGACGCAAAAGGATCAATGGATCCTATTCCAGCATGATCGAGAACCGATAGATGATTAGCCGTGCGGTGACAACGCATTTGGAATGTTTCCACTGAGAGGACGGAAAGTAGCCATTGACAACGGTGATGCCCAACATAAAGCTTGCCATGGAAGGAGCCTTGCGTGCATGAAGAAGAAGATAGTAGGAAAGCAGAGATTCAGAAGACAAAGCATCTCCAAAGCCTCAACTTGTTCTTCATTACTGCATAACAAGTATTTATTTCATGTTATTTTACTTTTTACAATTAAATCTGAGAATTATTGATATCCTGACTAAGAGTTACAAGATAACCATAGCTTGCTTCAAGCCGACAATCTCCGTGGGATCAACCCTTACTCACGTAAGGTATTACTTGGACGACCCAGTGCACTTGCTGGTTAGTTGTGCGGAGTTACAAAAGTGTGATTGTAATTTCGTGCACCAAGTTTTTGGCGCCGTTGCCGGGGATTGTTCGAGTTTGGACAACTGACGGTTTATCTTGTTGCTTAGATTAGGAATATTTTGTTTTTGTTGGTTTAGAGTCTTTTATTTGAGTTTAGTTTTATATTTTAAGTTTGGTGTCAATTGCATGATTTTATTTTCTTTTAATTTTCAAAATTGCATGTCCTTAGTTCTTTCTTGATCTTTAAAAATTCTAAGTTTGGTGTCTTCTTTGTGTTTTCCTTTAATTTTTCGAAAATTTGTGTTTGGTTTTCTAAAAATTTTAAGTTTGGTATTTTTGTGCTTTTATTTACTTAAAAAAAAATTTCAAAAATTTGTTCGTGGTGTTCATCTTGATCTTCAAAGTGTTCTTGGTGTTCATCTTAACATTCAAAGTTTTCTTGTTTGTTCTTTGTGTTTTGATCTAAAATTTCTAAGTTTAGTGTCATTTTGTTGTTTTTCTCTTTTCGCATTAAAATTCAAAAATAAAAAAATATCCTTTCCTTATTTTACTCATAAATTTCGAAATTTTCCATTAATTTAGTCAAAGATTTTCAAAATCATATCTTTTTTTTAGTCAAGTCAATATTCTAATTTCAAAAATTGATCTTTTCAAATCTTTTTCAAAAATCAAATCTTTTTAATTCTCAATCATATCTTTTTTTTTATTTGCAATCATATCTTTTAAATCATATCTTTTTCAAAATAATTTGCAATCATATCTTTTTAATTGCTAATTTCAAAATCTTTTTAATTAATTAATTAATTTATTTTTTAATTTGCTTTTATTTTATTTTATTCCCTTTTTGTTTTCGAAACTTTAATTTATTTTCCATTTATTTTACTTTATTTTATTCGGTTAATTTTAATTAAAATAAAATAAAAACAAAAATATATTTTATTTGCAATCCACATCATCTCTCTTTCTCCATCATGGACCTAAGTGGAAGTGAACAGTCCAGAAGGAATCTGGGGTCATATGCTAACCCTATTACAGCTGCATATGGGAGTAGCATTTGTATACCTCCCATCAAAGCAAGCAGCTTTGAGCTAAATCCTCAGCTCATTATCATGGTGCAGCAAAATTGCCAGTATTCCAGTCTTCCACAGGAAGAACCTACTGAGTTTCTGGCACAGTTCTTACAAATTGCTGACACAGTACATGATAAAGAAGTGGATCAGGATGTCTACAGATTATTATTGTTTCCATTTGTTGTAAAAGATCAAGCTAAGAGGTGGTTAAATAACCAACCCACAGCAAGCATAAAAACATGGAGACAGTTATCAGATAAATTTCTGAATCAATTTTACCCTCCAAAAAGGATGACACAGCTAAGGCTGGACATCCAAGGCTTTAAACAAGAGGATCATGAATCCCTTTATAATGCCTGGGAGAGGTACAGAGGGATGCTAAGAAAATGCCCCTCTGAAATGTTTTCAGAGTGGGTACAGTTAGACATCTTCTACTATGGGCTTACAGAAAAAGCTCAGATGTCCCTAGACCACTCAGCTGGTGGATCTATACACATGAGAAAAACAATTGAAGAGGCTCAAGAACTCATAGATACAGTTGCTAGAAATCAACATCTGTACTCAAACAGTGAGTCCTCTATAAAAGAAGAGGCTATGGCAGTAACTACTAATTCTAATCCTCAAGAACAGATTGTTGAACTTAATCAACAATTACTCCTTATGACAAACAATTAGCAGAATTCAAAGAGATGCTCCAAGACACTAAAAATGCTAACAAGAATATAGAAGCAAAATTGAATCAGACAAGACAGCAGCTATCTAAACAAATAACAGAAGAATGCCAAGCTGTCCAACTAAGGAGCGGGAAGACATTGAATAACTCAGCTCAAAATAGCAAAAAGTCAAGAAAGGAACAAATGACAGAGGATGGCCAAACCACTACCCAAGATCCCTCTGAGGACATCAAGAGCCCAGAGAGGAATAACTCTGGCTTTCAAACGCCAGAAAAGGGTAAGAAAGTGGCGTTAAACGCCCAAAAAGCATCCAATCCTGGCGTTCAAACGCCACAAAGGGGTCAGACACTTGCAAGTGCTAATAACAACCCCCTTAAGCAGGCTTTTTCAACCACTTCTGTAGGGAATAAACCTGCAACAACTAAGGTTGAAGAATATAAAGCCAAGATGCCTTATCCTCAAAAGCTCCGCCAAGAAGAACAGGATAAACAATTTGCCCGCTTTGCAGACTATCTCAGGACTCTTGAAATAAAGATCCCGTTTGCAGAGGCACTTGAGCAAATACCCTCATATGCTAAGTTCATGAAAGAGATCTTAAGTCATAAGAAGGATTGGAGAGAAACTGAAAAAGTGTTTCTCACTGAAGAATGCAGTGCAGTCATTCTGAAAAGCTTACCAGAGAAGCTTCAAGATCCAGGGAGCTTTATGATACCATGCACAATAGAGGGTGCTTGTACTAAGACAGCTCTATGTGACCTTGGAGCAAGTATCAACCTAATACCTGCATCCACTATCAGAAAGCTTGGGTTGACTGAAGAAGTCAAACCAACCCGGATATGTCTTCAACTTGCTGATGGCTCCATTAAATATCCATCAGGCATAATTGAGGACATGATTGTCAAGGTTGGGCCATTTGCCTTTTCCACTGACTTTGTAGTGCTAGAAATAGAGGAGCACAAGAGTGCAACTCTGATTCTAGGAAGACCTTTCCTAGCAACTGGACGAACTCTCATTGATGTCCAAAAAGGGGAAGTAACCCTGAGAGTCAATGAGGATGAGTTCAAGTTAAATATTGTCAAAGCTATGCAGCATCCAGACACGTCAAATGACTGCATGAGCGTTGATATTATTGACTCCCTAGTGGAAGAGGTCAATATGACTGAAAGTCTTGAATCAGAGCTAGAGGACATCTTTAAAGATGTTCAGCCTGATCTGGAGGAATCAGAGGAAATAAAAGAACCTCTGAAAATCCCTCAGAAAGAGGAGAAACCTCCTAAACCCGAGCTCAAACCACTACCACCATCCCTGAAATATGCATTTCTGGGAGAGGGTGACACTTTTCCAGTTATCATAAGCTCTGCTCTAAATCCACAAGAAGAGAAAGCACTAATTCAAGTGCTAAGGACACACAAGACAGCTCTTGGGTGGTCCATAAGTGACCTTAAGGGCATTAGCCCAGCAAGATGCATGCACAAGATCCTATTGGAGGATGATGCTAAACCAGTGGTTTAACCACAGAGGCGGCTAAATCCAACCATGAAGGAAGTGGTGCAGAAAGAGGTCACTAAGTTACTAGAGGCTGGGATTATTTATCCTATTTCTAATAGCCCCTGGGTGAGCCCTGTCCATGTTGTCCCCAAGAAGGGAGGCATGACAGTGGTTCATAATGAAAAGAATGAACTGGTTCCTACAAGAACAGTTACAGGGTGGCGTATGTGTATTGACTACAGAAGGCTCAATACAGCCACCCGAAAGGATCACTTTCCTTTACCATTCATAGACCAGATGCTTGAGAGACTAGCAGGTCATGAATATTACTGCTTTTTGGATGGCTATTCAGGTTACAACCAAATTGCAGTGGATCCTCAGGACCAAGAGAAAA
>NC_029789.2:121041194-121058589 GCF_000816755.2 Arachis ipaensis | reverse complement strand
AAATGTCACTTCATGGTGACTGAAGGAATTGTCCTTGGGCATAAAATTTCAAACAAGGGAATAGAGGAGGATCAAGCTAAAGTGGAAGTAATTGAAAAATTACCACCACCTGCCAATGTAAAGGCAATCAGAAGCTTTCTGGGACATTCAGGATTCTACAGGAGGTTTATAAAGGATTTTTCAAAAATTGCAAAACCTCTGAGCAATCTGCTAGCTGCTGACACGCCATTTGTATTTGACATAGAGTGTCTGCAAGCATTTGAAACCCTGAAAGCTAAGCTGGTCATAGCACCAGTCATCTCTGCACCAGACTGGACATTACCATTCAAACTAATGTGTGATGCCAGTGACCATGCCATTGGTGTAGTGTTGGGACAGAGGCATAACAAGCTTCTGCACGTCATTTACTATGCTAGCCGTGTTTTAAATGATGCACAGAAGAATTACACAACCACAGAAAAAGAGTTACTTGCAGTGGTTTATGCCATTGACAAGTTTAGATCCTATTTAGTAGGTTCAAAAGTGATTGTGTATACTGACCATGCTGCTCTTAAATATCTACTCACAAAGCAGGATTCAAAACCCAGGCTCATAAGAAATTTGATATAGAAATAAGAGACAGAAAAAGGACAGAGAACCAGGTAGCTGATCACCTGTCCCGGATAGAACCAGTAGCAGGGGCGTCCCTCCCTCCTACTGAGATCTCTGAAATCTTTCCAGATGAGCAACTCTTTGCCATTTAGGAAGCACCATGGTTTACAGACAGGAAAGGGAAGAAGCATGAAAGGCTTCTCTCAATACAGAGTCAAATAAAATCCCCACATTCAAACTCTAAGTTTGGTGTTGGGAGGCCACAACTAAACTCTAAGTTTAGTGTTAAGAGGCCATCATCATGCTCTGAGTATCTGTGAGGCTCCATGAGAGCCCACTGTCAAGCTACTGACATTAAAGAAGCGCTTGTTGGGAGGCAACCTAATTTTACTTATCTATGTTAATTTCTATTTTCCATTGTTATTTTATGTTTTCTGTAGTTGATGATCATGTGAAGTCACAAAAACAATTGAAAAAGAAAAAACAAACTGAAAAACGGAATGAAAAATAGCACACCCTGGAGGAGAAGCCTACTGGCGTTTAAACGCCAGTAAAGGCAGCAGAATGCGCGTTAAACGCCCAGTCTGGCAGCATTCTGGGCGTTTAACGCCAGAAATGGGCACCAGACTGGCGTTTAACGCCAAAAAAAAGGCAAGAAGCTGGCGTTAAACGCCAGAAATGGGCAGCAACCTAGCGTTTAACGCCAGGATTGGCAGCAAAGGGCGTTTTGCAAGCCTAATTGGTGCAGGGATGGGAAATTCTTGACACCTCAGGATCTGTGGACCCCACAGAATCCCCACCAACCTCAACTCACTCTCTCACTTCTTCACACCTTTTTATAATACTCTTCCCCAAATAACCTCTACCAATCACCTCCATTACTCCTCCAAAACCATCATACAAACTACCTACATCCACCCACTCAAATTCAAACCATCACTCCTTCCTTTTCCACATCATAACCACCTAAAACCCCCCTTGGCCGAATAATTCACACACCTCCATCTCATCCATCTCTTCTTCTTCTCCTCCTTTCTTTATCCTTTTGCTCGAGGACGAGCAAACCTTTTAAGTTTGGTGTGGAAAAGCTCAGCTTTTTTGTTTTTCATAACCATTTATGACACCTAAGGCCGGAGAAACCTCAAGTAAGAGGAAAGAAAAGGCAATTTTTTCCACCTTCGAGTCATGAGAGATGGAGAGATTCATCTCAAAGGTCCATCAAGACCACTTCTATGAAGTTGTGGCTAAGACTCCTCATTGAAGAGGACAAGCCCATCACTTAGAAAAGGATAGAGCAAACAAGAGAGCCCACTCATGGACCTCAACAAGAGCATGAGGAAAATCCTCATCATGAAATCCCTGAGATGCCTCAAGGGATGCATTTTCCTCCACAAAACTATTGGGAGCAAATTAACACCTCCCTAGGAGAATTAAGTTCCAATATAGGACAACTAAGGGTGGAGCACCAAGAGCATTCTATCCTCCTTCATGAAATTAGAGAAGATCAAAGAACCATGAGAGAGGAGCAACAAAGGCAAGGAAGAGACATTGAGGAGCTCAAGCACTCCATAAGATCTTCAAGAGGAAGAACAAGCCGCCATCACTAAGGTGGACCCGTTCTTTAATCTCCTTATTCTTTATTTTCTGTTTTTTGAAAATTGTGCTTTATGTTTATTTATGTTTGTGTCTTTATTACATGATCATTAGTGTCTAAGTGTCTATGCCTTAAAGCTATGAATGTCCTATGAATCCATCACCTTTCTTAAAAGGAAAATATTCTTAATTGAAAAAGAAAAATAAGTACATGAATTTTGAATTTTAAAATAGTTTAATTATTTTGATGTGGTGGCAATACTATTGTCTTTCTGAATGAATGCTTGAACAGTGCATATTTTTGAATTTGATTGTTTATGAATGTTAAAATTGTTGGCTCTTGAAAGAATGAAAGAAAAAGGAGAAATGTTATTTGATAATCTGAAAAATCATAAAATTGATTCTTGAAGCAAGAAAAGCAGTGAATAGAAAGCTTGCAAAAAAAAGAAAAAAAAGAAAAAAGAAAAAAAAAAGAGAGAGAAAAGCAAGCAGAAAAAGCCAATACCCCTTTAAACCAAAAGGCAAGGGTGATAAAAAGGATCCAAGGCTTTGAGCATCAGTGGATAGGAGGGCCCTCAGGAATAAAATCTTGGCCTAAGCGGCTAAACCAAGCTGTCCCTAACCACGTGCTTGTGGCGTGAAGGTGTCAAGTGAAAACTTGAGACTGAGCGGTTAAAGTCATGGTCCAAAGCAAAAAGAGTGTGCTTCAGAGCTCTGGACACCTCTAATTGGGGACTCTAGCAAAGCTGAGTCACAATCTGAAAAGGTTCACACAGTTATGTGTCTGTGGCATTTATGTATCCGGTGGTAATACTGGAAAACAAAGTGCTTAGGGTCACGGCCAAGACTCATAAAGTAGCTGTGTTCAAGAATCAACATACTTAACTAGGAGAATCAATAACACTATCTGGATTCTGAGTTCATATAGAAGCCAATCATTCTGAACTTCAAAGGATAAAGTGAGATGCCAAAACTGTTCAGAGGTAAAAAAGCTAAAAGCCCCGCTCATCTAATTAATACTGATCTTCATAGATGTTTTTGGAATTCATTGTATATTCTCTTCTTTTTATCCTATTTGATTTTTAGTTGCTTGGGGACAAGCAACAATTTAAGTTTACATCATGGGCTTTCTAGCAATATATAATAGTTTATACTTTGCCCAAGATTTGATGGCCCAAATAGGCGTTCCAAATCAGCTCAAAAATTCTGGCGTTTAACTCTAGAACTGGCACAAAAGCTGGAGTTAAACGCCCAAACTGGCATAAAAGCTGGCGTTTAACTCCAAGAAATGTCTCTACACATGAAAGCTTCAATGCTCAGCCCAAAACACACACCAAGTGGGCCCCAGAAGTGGAATTTTACAATAAACACCCTAGCTTACTCATTTTCTGTAACCCTAGGTCACTAGTTTACTATAAATACTACTTTCAGTGATTCATATTGGACCTCATGACACTTTACACGTTTCTTATTATATTCTCTACGGCATGAGTCTCTAAACCCCATTGTTGGGGGTGAGGAGCTCTGCTGTTCTTCATGAATTAATGCAATTACTACTGTTTTCCATTCTATCACGCTTGCTTCTATTCTAAGATATTCATTCGCTCTTCAACCTGATGAATGTGATGATCCGTGACAATCATCATCATTCTCACCTATGAACGTGTGCCTGACAACCACCTCCATTCTACATGCAATCAAGCTTGAATGTGTATCTCTTGGGTTTCTAATCTAAGATTGGAACCTTCGTGGTATAAGCTAGAATTATTGGTGGCCATTCCTGAGATCCGGAATGTCTAAACCTTGTCTGTGGTATTCTGAGTAGGATCTGGGAAGGGATGACTGTGACGAGCTTCAAACTCGTGATTGTTGGGCGTGTGACAGACGCAAAAGGATCAATGGATCCTATTCCAGCATGATCGAGAACCGACAGATGATTAGCCGTGCGGTGACAGCGCATTTGGAACGTTTCCACTGAGAAGACGGGAAGTAGCCATTGACAACGGTGATGCCCAACATAAAGCTTGCCATGGAAGGAGCCTTGCGTGCATGAAGAAGAAGATAGTAGGAAAGCAGAGATTCAGAAGACAAAGCATCTACAAAGCCTCAACCTGTTCTTCATTACTGCATAACAAGTATTTATTTCATGTTCTTTTACTTTTTACAATTAAATATGAGAATTATTGATATTCTGACTAAGAGTTACAAGATAACCATAGCTTGCTTCAAGCCAACAATCTCTGTGGGATCGACCCTTACTCACGTAAGGTATTACTTGGACGACCCAGTGCACTTTCTGGTTAGTTGTGCGGAGTTGCAAAAGTGTGATTGTAATTTCGTGCACCATTAGGAATTAGTTTAGAGTGATTAATCAACAAATATTGCTTCTGTTTTCTCTCTTTGTACTTTCTCTCACAGGCTCGACTCTTTTCCCTGCCCTCCGGCCTCTCACTTCGTTTTGTTCTTCTTCTGTATTGTAGTTGGAATGAAGACACCCGATCGGCCCGACTTTCCCAAATGCCCACCACCGGTCCTTCACCTTTCCGGGTCTGGATTTTTCGCGTCGTTTCAGTCGTCGTGGTCGACGGGGAAGAAAGAAATGAATGAATGTTCTTTTGGGAAAATGTATAAGAATACACCTACCGAGACGGAAGCCAAAGGTGAGTCTCGCAGGTGGACGTATCGAACTGAAATAAGATCTCAGATTTACATCTTTATACACTAATTTACCATAATAATAAATAGAGTCAATGGTGACTCCCTCTAACCTAAGGGACTGGGGAATAGCCGCTTCTTTCTTGCTTGATAGAGGGGCTTCCATTCACCAACGCAGACAACAAGTGCTCTCCGAACCGTGCTGGATAGTCACCCATTACACGGCTCTCAAACCCAACCTGTGGTGAATCCCGGGAGACAAGGTCAAAGCGCTTGATCCTTTGCCCCATACTTTGAGATGCTTCTCCCCGCCGATCAAGCAGCGACGCTGCTCGTGATAGGCTTTGCTTTAAGCCGCTATCGTTTGGTTCGAATAAATAAGTCAAGTCCCCTCCGGTCGGTTCGCTCAGGTGGTCTTCCCTTATCTTCTCTAACGTTCAGAGTAGTTCTGGTTTAAAAAAGGAGCACCAGCCGAGCGCCCTGAATGAATAAGAAATGGACAACAAAGGGAATCAATGATTCTTATTCAACCGAGTTGAAGTTAGCAACATGTCGATTACACACCGGAGGTTGGTAAGAACTGAGGGACAATTCCCCCCTAACCTAAGTGGGCCTACCAGCGAAACAACTGGTACTGGGTCGGGGGTGGGGGGTTGGTTTCGTGCAAGGCCTTCGCAGCAGGAAGAGGCAGTTGTCATTTGAAAGGAAAGGCCCTTTGTATAGGCCTGCGCACCCTGATTCCAAATTTCTATGTTATTAGTAAAGCCTAAACTTATTGAAAACTAAAGCGCTAATGCTATAATAATTATAAAAATAGCAACCTTTCACCTTATAAAACAAAACAAGTTTACTTACTAAAAAAAAAAAGAAAGCGGCAACAAGCACCTTCTTTCTCACTTTCTCAAAGTCGCTTCTTGCTTTAGAAAGATTGCAGCGTTAGCGCTTCTTGACTAATAACATCATAGAAAGAGTCAAGGCTCCTCTCCTTTTCTACGAATCTACAACTCTCTTTACTGAGCGAGACTCCATCTGTATCCCTACTAGTGGTTTTATTGAACATTTTCCATTTTATCATTTGTTTGACAGCCTAAACTAGGCTCCATTTTAGATAGGTTTTCGGTCTTAATAAAAAAAAGGTCAGGGGCGCGTCGGAACGGTCGGTGGCTGCTTAGTCTCATCCGAGAGTCTAATCTCTTTGTACTTCTTTTTTATTTTCAAATAAAAAAGAAGGGGGTCGATTTAGGCTCCTTCCCTTCCACTGCATAGCTGCGCTAGCAGGTACTATGAGCCCTCTGTCCCACGCATCTAACCAGCTCGCGTGGTTCACCGGTTCCACTGAAAACTCTCATTTGTTGAAGCGGAGCATAGTGCGGTTTAGGCGCCGAGCGAGAAACGTCTCTTTCTTCTTTCGTTTCGGTTTATTCACTGATCTGAAACTTAGCACTAGTTTTCTTATTGATTCTAGGGGCGGCGGCTTTCTTGAATGAAGTCTATCCGAACCGAATTAGCACTTCTCATATCAGGCTAGGCTTCTCCAGCAGAGCTGGGCGCGGGGCCCTGGATGCGTAGCCCGGCTTTCTCGGCCTGGTATCCTACACCTCGCATTCATGATATCCACATTCAACTGCGCCCCGGAGACACGGTCGAAGCACGCCCGCCCAGTGTGCTTCTTTCACGACATGCTCTGGTCCCGGGTGTCTTCAAGTGGTCTTCTAGCGTTAGAAGAAGTCGTGTCCATCCCGGACATCTGCCTTGTACTTTGAAAGGCCTCCCAACCCAAGCTTTTTTATTCAACATATATATAGGACAAACTGAAGGAAAAGACTGACCCATTCGGTGACTTTCGCGGTCGCCCTCACTGAACTGACTTGAATCTGAACTACGATTCAGATCGAGTCTTACCGAAATCGGATTTCCTTTTCGTGCCATATGTGCTTAGACTTTCTTTATTTCCCTTTTTTCTTCCCGGTTGAATTAATATAATATTTGTTCTCGAAAGTCTTCGTTTCCGTGTAGAAGCAAACTCTTCAAATTGTTGACCAACCTTTCCTTCCATGATAGAGGCAAGAACACTCTCAGGCCAGGCCTTACTCTAACCAACCTCACACCACTCCATCTTTTACACCGATGTATCGTACTCTCTCGACCAGGTCATCATAAGAAAATACTGCGGAATTTTTCCGAAGTGAGAGAAGGAGGGAAAGCGCGCTACAACTAACATAACAGCCAGCTGAAAAATGCTAGCTAGCTAGGCTAGCGCGCAATGGCTTTCTCTGAGAGGGGCTCGCTTCTTCAAGCCCCGCCCAATCTGGTAATTGGTCTGTTCCGATTCTGATAGGTGCACCTGACATGGCATTTTCACGATTAAATAATATTTCATTCTGGTTGTTGCCACCAAGTCTCTTGCTCCTATTAAGCTCAGCCTTAGTAGAAGTGGGTAGCGGCACTGGGTGGACGGTCTATCCGCCCTTAAGTGGTATTACCAGCCATTCTGGAGGAGCAGTTGATTCAGCAATTTCTAGACTTCATCTATCTGGTGTTTCATCCATTTTAGGTTCTATAAATTTTATAACAACTATCTCCAACATGCGTAGACCTGGAATGACTATGCATAGATCACCCCTATTTGTGTGGTCCGTTCCAGTAACAGCATTCCCACTCTTATTATCACTTCCGATACTGGCAGGGGCTATTACAATGTTATTAACCGATCAAAACTTTAATACAACCTTTTCTGATCCCGCATGAGGGGGGACCCCATATTATACTAGCATCTCTTTCGGTTCTTCGGTCATCCAGAGGTGTATATTCCCATTCTGCCTGGATCCGGTATCATAAGTCTTATCGTTTTGACTTTTTCGGGAAAACCGGTCTTCGGGTATCTAGGCATGGTTTATGCCATGATCAGTATAGGTGTTCTTGGATTTCTTGTTTTGGCTCATCATATGTTTACTGTGGGTTTAGACGTTGATACCCGTGCCTACTTCACCGCAGCTACCATGATCATAGCTGTCCCCACAGGAATCAAAATCTTTAGTTGGATCGCTACCATCTGGGGGGGAGCTCGATACAATACAAAACACCCATGTTATTTGCTGTAGGGTTCATCTTTTTATTCACCATAGAAGGACTCACTGGAATAGTCCCAGCTAATTCTGGGCTAGACATTTCTCTACATGATACTTATTATGTGGTAGCACATTTCTATTATATACTTTCTATGGGAGCCGTTTTTGCTTTATTTGCGGGATTTCACTATTGGGTGGGTAAAATCTTTGGTCGGACATACCCTGAAACTTTAGGTCAAATCCATTTTTGGATCACTTTTTTCGGGGTGAATCTGACCCTCTTTTCCATGCATTTCTTAGGGCTTTCGGGTATGCCACGTCGCATTCCAAATTATCCAGATACTTACACTGGATGGAATGCCCTTAGTAGTTTTGGCTCTTATATATCCGTAGTTGGGATTCGTCATTTCTTCGTGGTCGTAATAATCACTTCAAGCAGTGGAAATAACATAACAAAGGCGAACATTCCTTGGGCTGTTGAACAAAATTCAACCACACTGGAATGGCTGGTACAAAGTCCTCCAGCATTTCATACTTTTGGAGAACTTCCAGCTATCAAGGAGACGAAAAGCTATGTGAAGTAAGAGAAGAAAAGGTCGCCGACTGCTACTAAGAACCTAACAGAACTTTTCCAAATTTGTGTTCCAACGAAGAAGAGTTGAGGACCAACTTCGACCTAATTTTAGAGTTAAGAAAGCAATCTCAGTTCAGAATGGCTACTTACCAACAGAGGATAGCGAGGTACTACAAGGCCGGAGTGCCATTTTGAAATTAGATCGAGCTGAGCCGGAGCAGCTCCTACTGACTATGAGTGGACAGCAGTGGACTCTTTCTCAAGACCCTGCCACCCATCTTTGATTTGAGGAAGCAACCATCACTGAAGCAATGGATTTTGTAGCCAGCTCAACTCCATTTAACAGGTTAGTAGCGAAGGGTAAGGCTTCATTCCCGAGTGGACGAGAAGAAGGAGCAACCCCTATTAAGTTAAGGGAAGAGAAGAAAGGCTATTTTACTAGACTAGCTACCGAGCTGACTCAAGGAAGCCAGAAAGAAAGGGCTTCAAGAGCAACAGAAACTCGAGCTGAGGAGGAAGAGAGGCGGATTCAACTCAATCTTAGCCTAAGTTAAGTTCAGAGAAGAGAATCAAAGGTCAACGGCTAATGGAGGATTTCTCCTTCCCTCAGATTCATCTTAAACCGACCGATATGCCGATATGACATCCAGCACGAGAGCAAGAAAAGGAAATGACCTAAGATAAACACATTACACATCGAAAGAGCTCATCGTTGAGCTAGACCGGAAAGATAAACGCCGAGCTAAGGGCGAAATAGCCCGAGACTGTAAGGGGCGCTGAGAATGAGGTACGGATCTCTGTACGGCCGTGGACCCCTAAATAGGCCGGCATTCAAAGCATGAGAAAGCCTTAGTTAAGCAAGGTAGGAGTAGGAGGGACTCATTCTGTTAGGAAAGAAAGGTAAAGGTGTGGAATGGAAGACTTTCTTATTCCCACTGAAGCTGCAATGAAGACCAATCCGCAAGCTACTCTCTTTTCTTAGCAGCTCTCTTCTTCCTCAGAGCTTAGTCTGCCTAAGAGCATATTCTTCTTTACTTGTGCCCAAGAAAGAGGATAAGCTCTCTCTGTCCCCCTTCCATCTTCAAAGTGGAGTCCCTTCACTGCACACTAGCTATAACTTCCTTGAATTTGGATCCCCTTCTTTTGCATCCTTGGGATCTCTGCTAAGCTAAGTGAACTCTTTCAGGGTCAAGATCTCTTTGAGGTCTTAGCGATCCTATAGCTTCCCTGCAATCACTTAAGCAATAAAAATTTGATAACTTCTCTACTGGCACTTGAATATGATTGTTGTTCTATGGAAAGGTCAATCGCCTCCTAGAGTTAAGTAACTTTCCTCGCATCATTTGGTGGGCCAAAAAAGCCATCACAGCATATACCTTTAAAGGCTCAAGGCTGGGGTTGGGTTAAGGTTGGAATCAGGTTCAGGTCAGGCCCTCGCTTATGGGTAAGCCGTAGTTGTCCCTCCAAATACGGAAACCTATAAAGTTTTAGTGCTGAGCCCTGTGCTTTCATTTCTAGTAGGCCATTTTCCTCGGAAAGAAAAAGGCTTAATTAAGCCCTCTAGTCGAGCTACTTCATTCCTCTAGTTCTTACCGTCGAGGTATACTTTCTTATAATATAAATAGTCCGAAATTGCCTATCGGCTCAGTTAGTTACACCAACCCTTTGTCTACGACAAACTTCGCCTTGAAACTAAGGCATCTTTTCAGCGCATTATTCGGTTAACCCTTATTTTTTTGTAATATTTCCTTAACTTAAGGCTATGAGCACTTCCACCTAAAGGCTTTCATCAGCTACCAACCTCAAGGTAGCTTTGCTCTCCTCCATCGCTCAATCGTTGCGCATTTTACATCATTAAGCAGTTCATCTCCCCACACTCGCAATCTGACCTGGCTGAAGCAGCAGCTATCGTAGGACTGGACTGTGACTTAGGTCCCTTAATCATATGAGCTACATCGAAAGTGGAAGGGGATCCATTTCTATTTGAGTATAATGAGAACGGAGTCTCAGTAAGCCGGGCAAAAGCCCACCCTCTAGTCCTAAAGTCAAGGCTTTTCTCAGATTCATCTCATTTTTTTCTCGGTAAAACCGCCCTAAGCAGACCAAGCTTCCTTAGTGTACTGAGCCTACCTATTCAAGAGACCCGGAGACTAGCCGCTATACTAAATACTAATCCCAGAGCCTGATATCCATCTTCAGCTTCTCAGCTTCGAAGGTGAATGTTCATATAAATTAGAGATGCCTAAGGTACAGTAGCATGACTCAAGGAGCCTATTCTTTCACAGCTTCTATGCCAAGGAAGTTCCAGTTCGCCATTCCTATTATTTATAGGCTTCCAGTCTCCTCAGAAGTCTGCTCTTCCATCTTCACAGAATTCACCTAGCTCTCTTACTCACCTTCGCGTCTAGGGCATGATGTCTTTATTTAATTCAATTGGTCAATCGTCTTGTTATTCTCAATCAATTCTTCCAGGCCTCTCTACAGGATTGGAAGAAGGAGTTTTCACCCAAATGAGTTAGACTTCCTCCGAAAGAGCTCCCTCCCAATCGGTCATTAGGGCGGCACCCCGGTTTTCTGAGTGCCACCTGTAAACAGTTAAAAACAGAAAGTATCATGGTACGTCGTCCACGGGGTTTGGGAACTGCCTTTGCTCCCTTTCCCAATCGTGGACGCGGTGACCTAATTCCAGATCGAGTCTGAAATCTCGACCTTTAAGGCTAGAATTCCATTTCATTTGTTCGAGAATTCTTAAGATTTGTTGTAGTTTTAGCGGAGAAGCCGTTTCTAGTCTAAGATCGTCAAAAAGCTTCTGGAGCATGTCCTTCCTTGGTTTCCTACCTTTTATTATAAAGAAAACTTTTTCAATGCGGTTTTTCAACCACATCGGATCAGGGGCTTTCGGCACCCCCATGGGGGATTGGGAGCCTGTTGTGATGTGTGATGGGCCCACCACATTCTCCCCTGCTCCGGCAGCGTTCACCGAATCCACTCGCTGCCTTACCGAGGAAGGCCCTATTTCTTCTCTGGGATCACTGTCTCGTGCCTCCGGGTTTCTTGAAGCGGGCTCGGCTTCGCTATTTTTTGTACCCTCACCTGATGGTGACCGGTTAAGGTATTTTAGCCAACTCTCTGAGCCACTGTTCCCTGAATTTGTCCCAGTTGCCATCCAAGGAACCACAAAGGCTCCTTCGATAATAAGGAACCTAAATCCTAAACAAATAAGGAAGGAAAAACACCCGGGGAGGCCCAAATGACATAATGCAACGGAGAGGGCCCGACCCCCCACCCTTCGCCTAATTCTTTTGAATCTCGGCCCGGTTTTTTCCCACTAACCAATTACGTTATGACCACTTAACAAACTTGGTTGACGAACAGGGTTTATGTGCCGCTAATGTAGCGTCGAGCATTTGCAAAATTCACACCATCCATTTCAAATAGGACTTGTCCCGTGGACACACGAGCAATCCAACCCGTAGGATTTCCTTTTCCTCTTCCCATTCTGACTTCTGTAGGTTTTCCGGTAATAGGAATATCCGCGAAAACTCTTACCCATATCTTACTATTTTTTTCAGAATTGTCCGCTCATAGCACGATGGAAGTGTCTGATTATAGCCCGACGCGCTGCTTCAATGGCTCGATATGAAAGACGATCAGCTCTACAACTTTGAGTGTCATATCTTCCAAAACCTAGTTTTGTTCCGTCTGGATCGCAACCCCTACTACATCTGCCTTTACGATATTTACTAAATTTCGTACGTTTCGGATATAGCACGTCCCTTTTTTTTACTATATGAAATCCACATTTTGACACCTGAGATTCCGTAACGAGTAGATACTTCCGCGGAAGCATAATTGATTTTCTGGTTAAATACATTACGAGATGTTTTTTCATACTTTCCGCATTCAGTTCTAGCTATTTCTGCGCCTTCAGATCGACCTGAACAACATATACGGATCCCCTCTACCCCTTTTTTCATTACTAATGGAATATCCTTTACTATTCTACTAAAAATAGAACGAAATGATCTTGTTTTCTTTCTCAGTTGAAAAGAGATGTCTTGAGCAATCAAAGAAGCACTTTGATAAACAGATTTGATCTTGACCGACTCAATTAAGGTATTAGTGTTTGTTCTATTAGACAACAAAGATCGCATTTTTATAACTTCGTTCAAATAATAGTTGTACCCGTACAGAATTCTTCTGTTTCTCGGTATGATCTCTATCATCATCTCTATTCCCTTTATCAATTCTCCTATCCTACCTAGGTCTATGAATTTCTCTATCAATTCCATTACCTTATCCTTACCCATGAGGTTCCAACATTTGATCCTTAATTTGCCTAGGAGTTTTTCCCGGGCATCCTCTAAAATAATGGGATTATACATCCCAACTATATCCCTTGGAAATAAAAAGGTAGCACCGAAGAAAGAAAAAAGCGAGATGGTGGTTTTTGTTGTTCCCGCGAAGCGAAGATCATTCGCCAAGCGAATGAAGTGGGTCAACCTCTTTTTGGCTTTGGCCAAACACTTTTTCTCGCTGGTCGAGCTTTCTGCAAAAAAAGCGATGCGAGAACGTATTCTCTTATCTAAGCTTCTTCCCTGCGCATTCGCTCCCCCAATCGTTGATGGTTCAGCCACGCCCGGTGTCACGAAATGATTAAGAACTACGACGGGATCGAAATGAATTTTGTTCTTTCTATTCAATAAGTATTGCATTACCGAATAATTCAAGGAGGGGCGCACTGCAGGGAGGGTCCTTTTAAATAGATGACCCGCCGGGCCATCGGAGCGGGACTTCTTGAGGAAAAAGAACTTAAAAAACTTCATTTTTCTGAAAGAGTCGTCATCAAAATTCTATCAATATCTAAAGGCAAGGTGAGCAGAGCCTAAGCCATTTTAAAAGCAATTCAGTTCAACAAAAGTTCTAGCAAGCGGCTTAAGCGACTACGTTCGTTGGGATAGCAAAAATAAGGATGAAATTCGCTCAGAGTTGGACTTTATTTTGGAGGGAGGGTCTTTTTCCAAGGGGACCTATGACGACTATCGAGCAGTGCCCGTAACAATGTCTAAAAGCATTCTCCGGAAAGATTTTTTTCGGTTTGAGATCCTGTAGAAATTGCATTTGCTGTCTTTCTACATGTAATTGCTAAAGCTTTCGATCCATTGGGATTGGGGCAGCTAAGCTTCGAGCAAAGCACGAGAAGTAGTCTTTCCATTCCACTCCACCTTACGCTATTGCTCCTCTTCCATGATGAAGCGCAGCTATCCCCTTTATGTGTAAGCCCTTCCAAGGGGAGACTATCCCAGGGGCACACCTGGAGCCGGACCACCCGGCCTTTCTTTGTTCGAAGTCAGTGTTCTTACAACAAAACTGGATGCCCGATCTTTATTTCCCGAGCTCTTGGTCCTCGGTCCTACTTCTGCGGTTAGGCAAGCTTAACTCTTAAGAGACTGACTTGGGCATAGAATCTCATTCCCACTAGATCTACGGAAGCTATATTGGCATATCTGTTCGAACCTTCCCATCCGGAGCCCGCAAGCCTTTTTTTGTTAATGGATGGCTTGTCTTCGAGAAGAGAATTATTTGATCCCGCCCAGGGGCTAAAGCTCATCGGCCCATTTCCACTAATAGACAAGCCACAATTCTAAAGTTTTTCATTATCCTATACCGGAGAAACTAATCAAAAATGGGCTTTTTCAAGGCTCGTCCTAACCTAAAAGCGGGTCGATGCCTAAAAACACGAGGTTGAGTCAAATGTCTTATTTTATAAGCTAAGGTTTTCTCTTCCATAAATAAGGTTTATTTTATGCCCTAAAACAGGCTATTTCATCATAACTCTATTAAATTAAGGGCTCCTACCCATTGATCCATTTCCATCCCAATCCGCTTGATTTGAGAAAGAATTAGAGCCGAAAGGACCAGATCTCTCATACGTGGGTTGCCCGCGTATCCTCGTGGATTCTCCTCGTTCATAGATAGATGAGAACAAAGATAGGTTCCAGTTAGGAAAAGTTCTTCAATAATCTATTCGCGAAAGACTTGAGTTACTGGTACCAAAACCCGTACCCAACGACATCAGGAAATTAGATCCTCAGAACCGAAAGTCGAAGACTCGCTCCTACATCTCGAACTCTCAAAGGACGTTATTCTGATTGGCCCGTCCCAAAGAAACCGGACAGGCCCAAGCTTTCAGGAGGATTGATGAACCGCCTGGGGGAACCATTCCTCAAGAAAGACCATCAATGATGACGACTTCCGTCCAAAGCAAGAAAAGAATTGGGCGGAAGGTCCCATCCCTGGATACCAGGTACATGGCAACAAGGAAAGCGGCTAATCGGCTCCACCTCTGAAGGCGCACCATCTTTGGTAGCATGATTGTCATTGTTGAAATACCGCTTAAAGCATTCTTTCTAGATGCAAAAAGAAGAGAAAATGGTTTGGCTTACCACATGCGAATTTAAGAAGCTTATTTCATTCATTTCCCTTACCAGCTTTTGTAGCATAGATAGGGCCTTCTAGGCATGAAATAGGGGAACTCCACTTCTCAGGTATCTGCCTCAGGTTTTGTCAGTGAGATAAAGATCCTGTTGTGGAAATTCCCAACTGGATTAATCTTTTGATTCGATGTAGCACAGGATGGAGTGGGGAATTCAGTTGACAAGGCCGCCGACGGGAAACTACCTGGGAAAGAAGCTAAGCAAGGATCTATTTTAGCATTTCGGATCGGACCATCCGCTTAGTAGCCTGGAACCCTTTCTATGAAAGCCCTTGGTCCAAGAAGGTAGTGGGCATGTTCACTCGGTCAAGAGAGACCAGAGGAGTCTAGAGAGTCTGTGGCCTCGGTCTTATCCCTCTTTCTTACATTCTTCTTTTGAACCTCCAATCAATCAACTTGTCTACTTGCTTATCGGCAATCGTTGCCACTTGGGCGGAGCTGTTGACCTCTTCTTCGACCTTGAGGGAAGCAAAAGAACAAGACTAATGGGCTCACCCGTGGGAAGAACCCGATAAAGCCTAGAACCCCAGTAAAACAGCGAAAAACGGACATCGAGCAAGGGCGCTAGCGCAAGACAAAGCGGGCAAGAAGGAAGACGAAAACACAACTACCGGTCTTGGAGGTTGGGTGCGTTATGGGGTCTTGTGCGCCTAGTCTGCGATAATATGGGTATCGGTCTCGGTTTTGTCTTGGAGCTTCGTTCTTCGTCCTTTATCTTAGAAGAAGGAGCGTAGGTTGGTTGAGCACGAATAAGTGGTTGTCTCTTTCGTTTTCACTTTGGTGAAGTACTGTCCGAAACTTCCCCTAATATGGGCATGTACCACTTCCAGTCAGGGAAGCCATCTAGAAGAAAACACATTTGCCTTACAATGGAAGGTATGTAGCTAGACTGATAGAGAAACTTATTATTAGAATAAGACTCTGTAAACAAAGGATTATCCAACAAAAACAAGCGAAAAAGATGGTCTTTGCCCGTGGTCGAATGCCCCTTTCCCACGCCACCCCTCGACCTAAACAAGCCCCCAGTTCCGGAACCATCCACTGTGGATGATATCTCTAAGGATAGAGCCCCAGCTCTTCAAGAAAGACGACGACTTGGAGAAAGAAATAGGTAAAAAAAAAAAAGAGAATAGCGGTACAAGTTTCGAAAACGAAGGCAGAGAGACTGATTCTCTATCCCCTTCTTTGTATACCACCCTTTCCCTTTGTAGACTGACTTCTATTTCTCTTATTTAGCCCTTAGGCAAGCGAAGTGCTTTTCGGGTGAGGACTTTCTCTTAAGAAGGCTTGTTCTTGTTGTTCCTTATTCCGTCACCCGAGATCCAAGTCAGCACCGGCAAAGATCTCTTGATTCCTCCCTTACTATTATCACATGCGGGCTGATGAGCGGATAATTTATACGCTTTTTGACATTGTTTTTAGTATGTTTTTAGTAGGATCTAGTTACTTTTAGGGATGTTTTCACTTATCTGAAATTCCTATCAAAGAATTACATAAGTGTCTCTATCCCTATTTTATTAATTTATTATTCGAAAACTCCATGATTATTTTATATCCGCCTGACTGAGATTTACAAGGTGACCATAGCTTGCTTCATACCAACAATCTCCGTGGGATTCGACCCTTACTCACGTAAGGTATTACTTGGACGACCCAGTGCACTTGCTGGTTAGTTGTATCGAAGTTGTGACAATTATGAATTAAGATCAGAGCGCCAAGCTCTGGAGCCATTACTAGGATTTGTTCGAGCCTGGAGATCACAATTTCGTGCACCAAGTTTTTGGCGCCGTTGCCGGGGATTGTTCGAGTTTGGACAACTGACGGTTTATCTTGCTGCTCAGATTAGGTAATTTTCTTTTTGTCTTGTTTTCAAAAAAAAAAATTTTTCAAAAATCTTTCGAAAATTCTTCCTTTGTTTTCGAAAAAAAAAATTTTAAAATAAAAATGTTTTCAAAAATATATTTTCCTTTCAGAATTTTTAAGAATGAATTCTAGTGTTTCATGGAGCATGTTGAAGCCTGGCTGGCTGTAAAGCCATGTCTCAATTCTTATACTCAAGAGAAGAGCTTCTTTATCTTTCTTAGCCAATTGGCTGTTGAATGAAAGGAATGTCAGGCGTGTCATGTCTGAGTTACATACTAAAGCTTGGTTGGCTATTAAGCCATGCCTGACCCTTTGATTGGAGCTTTAGAGCATAAGCTTCCTGGAATTCATATTAAAAATTTTGGAATCCTTATTTTCTTTTTCAAAATTATTTTTCGAAAAACATAAAATAAAAATCCAAAAAAATTAGAAAATCATAAAAATCAAAAATATTTTTGTGTTTCTTGTTTGAGTCTTGAGTCATATCATAAGTTTGGTGTCAACTGCATGTGCATCTTACATTTTTTCGAAAATTTCCATGCATTCATAGTGTTC
>NC_029789.2:121039111-121040251 GCF_000816755.2 Arachis ipaensis | reverse complement strand
CATCTCCTCCATACCCTCTTCTTCTTCTATTCTTTCTTCTTTTGCTCGAGGACGAGCAACATTCTAAGTTTGGTGTGGTAAAAGCATAGCTTTTTTTTGTTTTTTCCATAACCATTGATGGCACCTAAGGCCAGAGCAACCTCTAGAAAGAGGAAAGGGAAGACAAAAGCTTCCATCAAAGGTCTATAGCTCAGTGGTAGAACATTTGATTGCAAATCAAGAGATCCCTGAGATACCTCAGGGGATACATTTTCTTCCACACAATTATTGGAAGCAACTAAAGGGTGGAACATCAAGAGCACTCCATCATCCTTCATGAAATCAGAGAAGATCTAAAAGCAATGAAGGAGGAGCAGCAAAGACAAGGAAGAGACATAGAAGAGCTCAAGGACATTATTAAGGTGGACTCATTCCTTGTTCTTACTTTCTCTGTTTTTCGTTTTCTATGTTATGTGCTTATCTATGTTTGTATCTTCATTACATGATCACTAGTAGTAGTAACTATGTCTTAAAGTTATGAATGTCCTATGAATCCATCACCTCTCTTAAATAAAAACTGTTTTAATTCAAAAGAACAAGAAGTACATGAGTTTCGAATTTATCCTTGAACTTAGTTTAATTACATTGATGTGGTGACAATGCTTCCTATTTTCTGAATGTATGCTTGAACAGTGCATATGTCTTTTGAAGTTGTTGTTTAAGAATGTTAAATATGTTGGTTCTTGAAAGAATGATGACTAGGAGACATGTTATTTGATAATCTGAAAAATCATAAAAATGATTCTTGAAGCAAGAAAAAGCAGCAAAGAACAAAGCTTGCAGAAAAAAAAAGAAGAAAAAAAATATAGACGAAAAAAAATATAGAAAGAAAAAAGAAAAAGCAAGCAGAAAAAGCCAAAGCTCTTAAAACCAAGAGGCAAGAGCAAAAAGCCAATAACCCTTAAAACCAAAAGGCAAGGGCAAATAAAAAGGATCCTAAGGCTTTGAGCATCAGTGGATAGGAGGGCCTACAAGAATAAACTCCTGGCCTAAGCGGCTAAACCAAGCTGTCCCTAACCATGTGCTTGTGGCGTGTAGGTGTGAAGTGAAAACTTGAGACTGAACGGTTAAAGTCAAGGTCCAAAAAAAAAAAAAAAAAAG
>NC_029789.2:121025468-121035371 GCF_000816755.2 Arachis ipaensis | reverse complement strand
CATTGGCAAGGGTGATGCCTCCAGACGATTAGCTGTGCCGTGACAGGGCATTGGATCATTTTCCCGTGAGATGACCGAAAGTAGCCATTGACAGTGGTGATGTATCACATAAAGCCAGCCATGGAAAGGAGTAAGACTGACTGGATGAAGATAGCAGGAAAGCAGAGGTTCAGAGGAACGAAAGCATCTCCATTCACTTATCTGAAATTCCTATCAAAGAATTACATAAGTGTCTCTATCCCTATTTTATTAATTTATTATTCGAAAACTCCATGATTATTTTATATCCGCCTGACTGAGATTTACAAGGTGACCATAGCTTGCTTCATACCAACAATCTCCGTGGGATTCGACCCTTACTCACGTAAGGTATTACTTGGACGACCCAGTGCACTTGCTGGTTAGTTGTATCGAAGTTGTGACAATTATGAATTAAGATCAGAGCGCCAAGCTCTGGAGCCATTACTAGGATTTGTTCGAGCCTGGAGATCACAATTTCGTGCACCACGGGCCGCAACAAGCTACCTGTCGCCTATCTCACCCCCTTTCTTTTCTTATTGCGAGACCTAGATCATTTACTGTCTGGCGATAAAGAAGAGAGGCCAGGCCACATTCTCGTCGACGATACAAACATCGTCTCCAAAAATGGCATACCTAGTAAAGCGCTGTCCTGGGTACACCTTTTCGGCACAATAAAACATCACTAAGTGATGTGTTAAAGTGAAGAGAGGCTAAGAAGACAGAAAGCCAAGAGGTTGTCCTACTCTAAAGAATATGACACCTCGAACTGAGCAAAGAAAGGTACTTTAAAGATAGATCTGCTGAAGATTACATCTAAACAATCTCCAACAAACTTACCAAAGAAAGTTCTAATAAGGTTAGTCTTCAGACTTAGGGGCCACATATTGGTGGCAGACTTCAAGTCAAAAGAATAAACCTTACTGAAACCTTTTTATCTATCCAACGAACGGTCGGAGCTGATTCAAAGTTCCATCCATTGGAATAGACCGAAGCGATGAGGAAATCATGAAGAGGCTTCAATACCCTTTGATTCACAAAGTTACCTATGGCGAATATCCGTCTCTTACCAACGCCAGCCTCGGTAGATTGTGATAGTCTACCAGGGGAGCCTGAGTCAATAGACTCACCGAAGTGTCTAGACCCGAAAGAGAGTTGATGGTACTCTCAGCAGTCTCTGTAGACTATGGAGATATCTCTTCATTCTTTTGGTTAGAAGGGTCTCGGATAAAGGGGACCTTAGAGGAAACCCTGCATCATAGTCACAATGGCTATTGATGTACAAACCAAACAATTTCATGATGCAGATGGTAGGGTAGAATATTCTTCCACGCGTCTTTTCACCTTTACGGCCTCCACGAAGGTCTCGCTTTCCAGGCTCCCAACGTACCCCTTGACACAAAGGAGTTGAGAGAAAACTAGGAAAGTACCTTAGGATCAGGTCTTTAGATAAAGCGACAATATCATTTCTTAATTGAGACTGTCTTGGCAGACCGGTGGAAGGGGTTACTATCAATTTCAATATCGATCTGTCAATCCGTTTCGCCAGGCGAAGAGCCCGACAAGACTAAAGAGATATATGAACCCATACATAAGTCGGCCTTCAGATTCTTCTTCATAATCATTTTGTGATGGAAGGAAGGTATAATGGTATCCTGACCTCGTCAGAGACACTGGCACAGGTAATAAACTGTGCGACTTACTGACCCCTGCATACGCTTGCTTACAGCAAGTTGCTGTTTGTTTTTCTTAGAAAGCAGTAAACAGAGGGCTAGATCGTCGGTTTAACTGAATTACCCATTTGGTAATGAGGTATGCTCCTATACAGAGTTCCTTGGTCAGACCGCCGGTCCTTGATTTGTCCGATGAGAAAGTAGATCTGGAAAACTGTGAATACAGTTAGTGAAGCTAGACCGGGAAGACCTCTTACGAGAGTTGCTTGCCTTCTACCGATTGACTGCTTCTATTCTCGTTATTTTACTTTTCCCTATTTGCGTACGGATTTGCTTAACGAATACTTCCCTCAGGCTGGTTATTCCTTGCTTGACAAAAGAGAAGGTGATGAAATCAGAGAAGAAGCTTACTCCAACGTAAGGAGGGAAAGCAGCCTCGCTCAGCGCGAAATAGCGTATATATAGAATAGAAGTTCCACCTCTTTTTTACTCCTAGACCAAGAGTTCTCATCTCCTTAAGAGTGGATGTATTTTGGGGGAGGCATGAAAGGAGTAGGGTGATGAGGTATGGAAGTTGGTGAATTAAAAATTATTAAAATGGTTACGTTGCAAGTATAGTTCTTAACTCACCAAAAATCTGCCTATCATCAATTTAGAAATATGTCACAGAGATTTTAAATTAAAAATTACTGGGAGTTTTAAGTCCCAGGTCGTCTCCCAACGAGTTGCAGAAAGTGTGCTATTTTATTAATCAGATGTTCTAAGAAGTTGAGTTAAGTAAATTGGAAATTAAATTGAGGAAATTTAATTAATATGAATAAAAACCTTGACTGGGAGTTGATTATTTGGAATTTCTACTGTTGATGGAATGATTTTAAGATTAATTTATAATTAATGGTTATTCTGTTTGGTTATCCTTTACTAGGTAAAGGAAAGTCAAACAAGTTGGAATGCTGGATCTGTTCACAAGTTGCAACCCACTTAGTTCAAAGGGATTGGTGTTAGTGATTAGATAACAATCCAATAGTTAACCCAATTACAATTTTTCTTTCAATCCTTCCAACTCAAGAGTTCCTTTCAATCAACTCCCCATCAAGTGAGGAAACTACTCACTCATTGTAAATAATAAATCCGTAACACATGAAAGGGAATTAAAAGAAGACATGATTATTGGAATGGAAAATAAATTAAAATGGGAGAAATAATCCTTGTATGAAATAATCATGAAAATATTCAAATAACAAAATTAAACAAAGCAAGGAACATGGAAGAATAAAACTAAGTTAAGAGAACGAACTAGAATGATGAGGTCTTGATGAGGAAATAACTCTTCTCAATGTTCCAATGCTAAGATCAATTCAAAATTAAAATTCTAAAACCTAGAGGAGGAAAAACTAGATCTAAAACTGTCTACTGTCTAGAATGAATGCTCTCTTTTGTTTCTGCATATTCTCTGGCTCTAGTCTGCTGTTCCGGGCCGAAAACTGGGTCGAAATAAGGTCCAAAATCGCCCCCAACGAATTCTGCAGATTATGCAGATCGCACATGTCACGCGATCGCGTCATCCATGCGGACGCGTCATTCGCGTTTTTCCTTGCCACGCGTTCACGTCGTCCACGCTACCGCGTCGCTTTAGCTTTTCTAATCCGCGCGGCCGCGTGTGTCATGCGGTCGCGTCACTGCGAATTACGCTCCTTCGCGCGGTCGCGTGAGCCATGCGACCGCGTCACTTCTCGCTGGTTATCTCCTCAAATTCTTGTGTTCCTTCCATTTTTGCTAGCTTCCTTTCCAATCTCCAACTCATTTATGCCCTGTAAAGTCTGAAACACTCAACACATAGATCACGGCATCGAATGGAATAAAGGAGAATTAAAAATAAATAATTAAAGTCTCTAGGAAACAGTTTTCAAACATGTAATAAATTCAGGAAGAAAATCTAAATGCATGCTAATTTAATGAATAAGTGGGTAAGGATCATGATAAAACCACACAATTAAACACAATATAAACCATAAAATAGTGGTTTATCAACCTCTCCACACTTAAATATTAGCATGTCCTCATGCTTAGTTGAAGGAGATAAGGAAATAAGTATGAACATAGAAACTCATGAAATGCAATGCAAGCCTATATATATATAAATAAATGCAACTATATGATTCTTGCCCACTTGATCAAAAGTAAATAGGCTCTTCAAAACAATTACAAATCAAATTCTACTAATTTTATCATTATACAATAAAACAGATAAAAGTGCAAGAAGATAGCTCATGAAAGCAGGGAACATGAAAATTCAAGCATTGAACCCTCACGGATAATGTATGTACGCTCTAATCTCTAGTGTATAGGGTAATCACTCTATCCTTCTCTAATCATGCTTTCTAACTTTTGTTCTTCTCCTAACCAATCAACAACAGCTAATATACCAATGCAAACATCATGAGATCTTTTCAAGGTTGTAATGGGGCTAAGGTACAGGTAGGGGTATGCATTTGGTCAAGTGAGCTAATAAATTGAATCTTTAATTAACCCAAGCTCCAACCTAACTTGTATACTTAATCTTAAAGTTCATACCTAGCCATCCAGAATTCCCTTTTTCCTATTCATACTCATGTATCAACTTTATATTTGATTTTATCATATGTGCATTGATCTTTGAATTCTGAATTCAATATTGGGATAATTTTGTCCCCTTATTCATTTATTTATTTATTTATTTTAATCATTAAAATAAATATAGCTTATCAATGCACATAGATTTTTCATTCTTATATTTTCACATGAGTAGGTATCCAAATTCCCCTTAAATTTTCATGACACATTCTCTTAACAACTTTTGTTCCCACAATTTCCCATACTTAACTAGCACAGACAATTCTATCTTAAGTTAACCAAAGATTCAATTTGGGATATACAATTATTTTTTGGCTTAAGGTTAGTAATGTGATAAAATATCGAACAAATAGGATTTAAAGGCTCAAAGTGGTTAACAAAGGTAATTGAAAAGGGTAGGCTTAATTTGGATAAGTGAGTTTAAACAAATAATGGCCTCAATCATGTGCAAGCATGTAAATATAATAAATATTGGACATATAAGATAAAACAAAATATAGATCACAATCATAGAGAAGTAAACATACAGGAATGAAATAATTATGGTTAAATAATGTAACCATACATAAAGGCTCAAATCTTTCACAGGTTGTGTTCTTTAGCTCAAATATTATGTTCCAAATACAACTCAAGCAAATTTATCATAAAAATTTTGAAAAATTAGTGAAATTTTTGTTCCAAAGATAGAGTCTTAAAAGAAACTTATTGTCTTTTCAATCAAGTAGAACATGCATGCAACTATCCTAACCTATGCAATTTATTCTATTATATAAAGGAAAGAAAATCTAACTAAAATATCCTAATTATTGTTGCTAGAGAAGAGAAATTCCCTCCGGAAGTCAGGTCCTGACCGACCTCCCCACACTTAAGGCTTTGCACCGCCCTCGGTGCCATCTGTCAAGAACAGGGGTGGGCTGGTAGCAGTATCTCCACAATCGGGACCGTCATGGCTCCCTGTGCTGGTAAAAGAAGTGGCATCCGGGGTATCCGAGTCCTTGAAGTGCCCCTTGAGTAGCTCCTTGAGGTGTTTGAATCGGCGCTCGTTATGACGCTCTCTCATCTTTGCTTTCTGTTCTTGCCGATCCAACCGTTCGATTATCTGCTGGAGCAATGCATCAGTTGTAGGTGCTTGTGGTGTTGAAGAAGGATTGTCTTCAACTGGAGCAGTAGGAAGATTTGTAGTGGCTGCTGGAAGTCTGAGGTATTTCCTGTTAGGGACATACTGATCATTCCGTGGAAGCACGGCTTTGGTGTCCCCCAGCTCTGTAGGAGACTCCGGCGGCTGAGACAAGATCTGAGACCAAGGTGGGAAAAGGTAAATTACCCGCAATTTGTACGTGTCCCATAGCATTCCGGATATGTCTTGAGAGATTCAGAGGTTGGTCTGTAAGGATGCACCATAGTAGAACAGCCATGTCCGCAGTGAAGGAGGACTCGTGGGTGCTCGGGAAGACGTAATGGGACATGATTTGTGCCCATACGCGAGCCTCCAAGGTGAGTGCTGAAGCCAAGATTCTCTTAGGGTGGGTACGGTGGTATCCGTAGATCCAACGGCTGCCAGGTAATGCGATGACTCCGAGAACGGAGTCCCAGTCAAATTGGTACCTCTGGCGCTTAAGTGCGGCTTCTTGAAAGGCATCCATTCCTTCTGGAATAGGGGGAAGACTCAGAACCTGCTGAATGGCCGCTTCTGTGATGGGGACTTGCTTCTGCCGGACATAAACAGACTGCAGGGTCGGCATGTAGAAGTTGGAGTAGAACTCAACTACCCAAGAAAGATTGACCTGCCTTGGCTGTCTCCGTAGGAAACCCCAATGTCTTCGTTCAATTTGCGGCTCAACAAAGGTAGCAATATTGGATGGGAGGATAAGAAGGTATTCATTGTTATAGTTCCTTTCTGCCAGGATAGGGAACATCTGCTCACAGTAGCGATTGGGAAATCGCGCAGTGTCCTTTGCTAGAAAGGCTTTCTCCTTTTCATCAACCTTTATTATCCTCTTAACTCTTTTTGTTGAGGGCTTGACTGCGGTTGAAGAGGGCTCTGCCACTAATGCTCTTTTAGTGCCTCTTCTTGCTGGGAGTTTAGGAGTCGCTTTCTCTTTTCCTTTCTTGGTGGCCATCCTGAAAAGAGAGGAGAAAGTAAATTAAATTCAAATAGATATATAGCAAGGAAGAGAACGGAAGAGTGGTGATGGATGCACATTAGGATGTAGATGACATTAACACATGCTCTCGAGTACATGTAAAAAGCCAACAATGGAAAATAGCTAGTGCATAGAAGGACAAGTGACTGCAAGGTGTTTATTGGCATGCCGGCAAAGGGCATGAGTAGCATAGACCAAGCAATACTTTGTAACAAACCATCACGTTTGTATTGACAATTAAATTCAATTAATACAATAGTAAAGGATAGTTGTGAAAAGCAAGCATTGAATAGTATAACAATATAGAGAAGTGCATAATGCCATTTGAGCCTTTTCACAAACACATAGCATGCATGATGAATAAGGTATAGAAAATATGAAGGTGAACATGCAAGCAATCCCTTAAATAGAATAAAAATAATTGTCAAACAATTTGCAACAATCCACAAGCATATAATGAGGGATAATGACTCAAAAAAAATTTTCTAACACCATGTAAAAGGGAAAAGAAAAAGAAAATATGAATAATGAAAAGAAAAATAATATATAAAATGATAGAAAAGAGAAGAAGGAAGAAGAAAATAGAACCTTGGTAATGGAGGTGAGAGAGAGAGAGAGAGAGTGTGTGATAGGTGAGATTGGAAGAAGAAGGGGGAAGGAAGAAATAAGGAGGGAAAAGAAAAACTAGGATTTGGAGGGGAGAAAGATAAGATAATTTGGCAATTTAGGTTGCGCTGTGCGGCGCACGCGACGCGGCTGCGTGGGGCACGCGTTCGCGTGAATGCGCTTCAGGTAAGGTGACGCGATCGCGTCGGTCACACGGTCGCGTGACCTATATTATGCTTCTGGCACGAGGGCAGCCTCGCTCCAGCACAACTCTCTGTTCAAATTAATTTAAATGCCAAAATTGGGGTGACGCGATCGCGTGGGTCACGCGATCGCGTGAGTGTGCGCCAGAAAATGGATGACGCGGCCGCTTCAGCGACGCGGTCGCGTGATAAGGGTTGTGCTTCGAGCACCAATCCAGCATCACTCTCGCACAATATTTCATTGTGCACGCTTTTACGTCGAAAACTTAGGGCACGCGGTCGCGTGGGTCGATTTGTGCCATTGGCACGCCTCCAGCCACGCTCCAGCGTGACTCTCTGTTCATTTATTTTTTTCTTCACTCCCCTTGCGACGCGGACGCATCGCTGATGCGATCGCGTCGCGTAACGAAAAATTTTTTTTAAAAGAAAAATAAAGACATGTAAATGCAAATGCACGAAAGTACTAATAAAGAGAAGAGTTATTGAATAGGAAAAACAAAGAAAAGAACGATCATACTATAGTGGGTTGTCTCCCACCTAGCACTTTGCTTTAACGTCCGTAAGTTGGACGCTCCACTAGCTCAATCTTCTGCTATGTGGGGATCTTCCAAGAGGAAGATCTCAAGCTCCTTGTTTTTCTGCACCCTCTCGCCATGGTATAGCTTCAGGCGTTGTCCATTAACCTTAATAAGTTCAGAGCTTGAAGGATGGCGGAGGTGATAAACTCCGTATGGTTCGGCCTTCTCTACTCTGTATGGACCTTCCCATTTTGATCTCAACTTACCTGGCATGAGCCTTAGTCGAGATTTGTAAAGGAGGACTAAATCCCCAGGTTGGAACTTTTTCTTCTTGATGTTTTGATCATGTACAGCTTTTATCTTTTCCTTGTATATTCTGGAGTTCTCATAAGCTTCTAGGCGAAGGTTCTTCAGTTCCTGCAGTTGCAACTTCCTTTCAGCTCCGACTTTCTCAATTCCCATGTTGCACTCCTTAACTGCCCAAAAAGCTCTGTGTTCTATTTCAACTGGGAGATGACAAGCTTTTCCATAAACCAGGCGGAAGGGACTCATCCCAATGGGTGTCTTGTATGCTGTTCTGTATGCCCACATTGCATCTTGCAGCCTGATGTTCCAGTCTTTTCTATGTGGCTTTACTATCTTTTGCAAGATACGCTTAATTTCTCTGTTTGACACCTTGGCTTGTCCATTAGTTTGGGGATGGTAAGCTGTTGCAACTTTATGAATTATCCCATGCTTCTTCATCAATCCTGTTAGTCTCCTGTTACAAAAATGGGTGCCTTGATCGCTCACGATTGCTCGTGGTGATCCAAAGCGACATATAATATGGTTTCTCACAAAGGAAACAACAGTATTAGCATCATCAGTACGGGTAGGAATTGCTTCCACCCATTTGGAAACATAATCCACAGCTAACAATATATAAAAATATCCATTAGAATTTGGAAATGGACCCATGAAGTCAATGCCCCAAACATAAAAAATTTCACAGAAAAGCATAAATTGTTGGGGCATCTCATCCCTCCTGGATATATTACCAAATTTCTGGCATGGGAGACAAGATTTACAAAACTCAGCAGCGTCTCTAAAAAGAGTAGGCCACCAGAATCCACAGTCTAAGATCTTTCTAGCTGTTCTTTGAGGGCCAAAATGTCATCCACTCTCAGATGAGTGACAGGCTTCTAAAATAGACTGGAATTCTGATTGAGGCACACAACGTCTAATTACTTGATCAGTGCCACATCTCCACAAATATGGGTCATCCCATATATAATACTTAGACTCGCTTTTCATCTTGTCTCTTTGATGCTTAGAAAAATTTGGAGGAAATGTGCGGCTAACTAAATAATTAGCAACAGGTGCATACCAAGGGACTACCTCAGATACTGCTTGCAGGTTATCAAAAGGAAAATTATCAGCTATAGGAGTAGAATTATCCTTAATATGCTCAAGGCGACTCAGGTGGTCTGCCACTAAATTCTGATTACCACTCCTATCCTTTATTTCTAAATCAAATTCTTGTAACAGCAGTTGGTGCACGAATTGTGAATCACACTTTTCACAACGCGTACCACTAACCAGCAAGTGCACTGGGTCGTCCAAGTAATACTTTACGTGAGTAAGGGTCGAATCCCACGGAGATTGTTGGTTTGAAGCAATCTATGGTTATTTTGTAAACCTTAGTCAGGAAGTCAATTATGTTTATCAGTTGAATTGTGCAGAGCAGAGAAATCACGCTTGGATAAGCCAACCTGGCCTCTTTTGAATTTTTGTTAGCAATCTTATAGAGCTCAGTTGAAATCAGCTGATGAACCTCCACTTCCTTTCCCATCATGATGCAATGAATCATTACTGCTCTTTTAACTGTGACTTCAGAACGGTTGCTAGTGGGCAACAGAGAATGCCCAATGAAGTCTAGCCATCCTCTGGCAACTGGTTTGAGATCCTCTCTCTTGAGTTGATTTGGAACGCCCTTTGTGTTGGTGGTCCACCTGGCTCCAGGGATACAGATGTCCTCTAGAATCTTATCCAGGCCAATGTCTGCTCTCATCATCCTCCTGTTGAAGGAGTCTGGATCATCCTTTAGCTGAGGTAGTTTTAATATCTCTCTGATCTTGTCAGGGGTGGT
>NC_029789.2:121024357-121025416 GCF_000816755.2 Arachis ipaensis | reverse complement strand
CAGTGATCTCGGAAAAACACACCAAACTTAGAGGTTTGCTTGTCCTCAAGCAAAAGAAAAGAAATGAGAGGGATAGAAGGAGATCGAGGTGCACTTGTTGATGGAGGAGGGGGGAGGCCGAACCCAATTTTAAAGGGATGGGGGGGTGGGTTTTCGAAAAATTGTAAAAGATAAGATAAAAAGATTGAGTTGAAAAAGATAAGATAGAAGATATAGTTTGATTTTGAAAAGATAGGATAGATTTTTGAAAAAGATAAATTTGGATTTTGAAAAAGATAATATGAGGATTTGAAAAAGATATTGATAAGATTTTTAGAGTGAAAAAGATAGATTTGTTTTTGGAAAAGATTTGAAAAGAGTTGGATTGAATTTGCAAAGAGGGTGTGTGCTTATGAATTAAGATACATTTGATATTTTGAAAGTAGGATTTTTTAGAAATCAGGGTTCTTTGACATGTTTATGTAAATAAAATCATGTATTGAACCATAAAATTATAAATTAGAATGGAAATACGTGTGGGATAAATGGATTTGGCTCCTCCCTGTCCTCCTGGCGTTTGAACGCCCAAACACTGCCTGTTTTGGGCGTTCAGCGCCCAAATGCTGATCTCCTGGGCGTTCAGCACCCAGATGCTGCCATTCCTGGCGTTCAACGCCCAGTGGGTGACCATTTCTGGCGTTGAACGCCCAATTGCTGCCATTACTGGCGTTCAGCGCCCAGTGGATGCCCATTTTGGGCGCTGAACGCCCAAAATGCCCCTTTACTGGCGTTTTCTTGCCATTGAGCTTCCAATCTCTATTTTGTGTGCAAATTCCTTCTGTAACCCTGTAAACTTATGCAATTGATCCTTTACCTTAGTGTCAGTAAACTTTATATAAACAAATAAAAAAGAAAAATAGGGCAAAATGCTTAGAGGATTAATGCCCCATGGCTGGGTTTTAAAGTCCCCAATTAGAGGTGTCCAGAGTTCTTAAGCATACTCTTCTTTTTGCTTTGGACCTTGACTTTAACCGCTCAGTCTCAAGTTTTCACTTGACACCTGCACGCCACAAGCACATG
>NC_029789.2:121015416-121023781 GCF_000816755.2 Arachis ipaensis | reverse complement strand
TTATATATTGCTGGAAAGCCCTGGATGTCTACTTTCCAATGCAATTGGAAGCATGCCATTTCGAGTTCTGTAGCTCCAGAAAATCCAATTTGAGTGCAGGGAGGTCAGAATCCAACAGCATTAGCAGTCCTTTTTCAGCCTGAATCAGATGTTTGCTCAGCTCCTTCAATTTCAGCCAGAAAAATACCTGAAATTACAGAAAAACACACAACTCATAGTAAAGTCCAGAAATATGAATTTTTCCTAAAAACTACTAGAAATAGACTAAAAACTAACTAAAACATACTCTAAACTATATGAAATTATCCCCAAAAAGCGTATAAAATATCCGCTCATCAGCAGTATCTAACGTATGAGCCTTGGTTTGGACTCCTTTTTAGCTAATAGATACTTTAAAGCTGCGTGGTCCGAATACACTACTACTCTAGTACCAAGTAAATAAGCCCGGAATTTATCCAGAGCAAAAACAATAGCAAGAAGCTCTTTCTCAGTAGTAGTATAATTGGACTGGGCAGTGTCTAAAGTCTTAGACGCATAAGCAATAACGAAAGGATCCTTACCTTCACGCTGAGCCAGCGCTGCTCCTACTGCATGGTTGGAAGCATCGCACATGATTTCAAATAGCTGGCTCCAGTCTGGTCCTCTCACAATTGGAGCTTGAGTCAGAGCAGTCTTCAGCTTATCAAACGCTTGTTTGCAATCCTCACTGAACTCAAACTCAATATCCTTCTGCAGTAATCTGGATAAGGGAAGTGCGACCTTACTGAAGTCCTTAATAAATCTCCTGTAAAAACCTGCATGGTCAAGGAACGAACGGACTTCCCTTAAGGTAAACTAGAAATAGCATTCACCTTTGCTGGGTCTATAGAAATGCCATCATTAGATACCATATGTCCTAATACAATCCCTTGTTTTACCATAAAGTGACCTTTTTCAAAATTTAATACAAGGTTTGTATTAACACATCTATCTAATACTCTAGATAATCTATCTAAGCAAAGGCTAAAAGAATCACCATAAACGCTAAAATCGTCCATAAAAACTTCCATACAGTTCTCAATAAGGTCAGAGAAAAGACTCATCATGCACCTTTGGAAGGTAGCTGGTGCATTGCACAGGCCAAAGGGCATTCTCTTGTAAGCATAAGTCCCAAAAGGGCATGTAAAAGTAGTCTTTTCCTGATCCTCAGGAGCTATATGAATCTGGAAATAACCTGTGTAACCATCTAAAAAGCAATAAAGTGATTTACCTGACAGGCGATCCAGCATTTGATCAATGAATGGAAGTGGATAGTGATCCTTACGGGTAGCTTGGTTGAGATGCCTGTAATCAATGCAGACTCTCCAAGCATTCTGAACTCTAGTTGCTATAAGCTCTCCATGTTTATTCTTCACCGTAGTGACTCCAGACTTCTTGGGCACCACTTGTACTGGGCTTACCCATTCACTGTCTGAAATAGGATATATGATACCTGCTTCCAATAGTCTGGTCACTTCCTTTTTGATAACTTCCAAGATGGTGGGATTCAATCTTCTTTGGGGTTGACGGACAGATCTTGCTCCCTCTTCTAAAAATATTATGTGCTCACATACTTGAGGGTTGATGCCTACTATGTCTGCCAAGCTCCACCCAATTGCCTTCTTATGCTTTCTCAGCACATCAAGTAACTGCTCTTCTTGTTGAGAAGTAAGTTCCCTTGCAATAATAACTGGAAACCTCTGCTCATCTCCGAGATAAGCATATTTGAGATGTGGAGGGAGGGGTTTCAATTCTAACTTCTGATCATGGGCAGGCTCTGGATTATCTGGAGCTTGTGAAAATGACGAAGTGCCCTCATTGTCAGTTAAGAGGGTCCCCACACTTGGGCCTTGTCCAGTGTGCTTCTCTTCAAACTCTTCCTTGTGAACTTCAGCTATACTTTCATCTATGACATCACACTGGAAGATAGAACGATCTTCTGGGGGGTTGTCAATGACTCCATTCAGATTGAAGATTACTATATGGCCATCTATTTCAAAGGAGTATGTTCCTAAAAAAGCATCCAATTTGAATTTTGATGTCTTCAGGAATGGTCTTCCAAGTAGGATTGATGATGGCTTATCTAAATCATTATGGGGCATCTCCAAGATATAAAAATCAGTGGGAAATGTAAGCCCTTTAATGTTCACCAAAACATCTTCAGCAACTCCAGCCACTATAATAATGCTTTTATCTGCTAACACAAAATGAGCTGCCAACCTTTTTAAGGGAGGGAGCCTCAAGACATCATATATAGACAAAGGCATTATACTAACACATGCTCCTAAATCACACATGCAATCATAAATTACTACACCACCAATAGTGCAGCTAACTATACAAGGACTTGGATCACTACATTTTTCAGGTAATCCTCCCATTAAAGCAGATATAGAACTACCTAAAGGAATAGTTTCTAATTCATTAATTTTGTCTTTATGTATACACAAATCTTTTAGAAATTTTGCATATTTAGGTACCTGCTGAATAACATCAAAAAGAGTAACAGTTACCTCAACCTTTTTGAATATTTCTACCATTTTGGGGTCGGGTTCCGGCTGCTTCCTGGGCTTCCTTGCAAGTTGTGGAAAGGGGATATGAGTAGTGTTTTTTGTGGTGTTTGCGCCTTTTGGTGCTTCCTCTTGTGGTTGAGCTATTTTTTCTTCAGCTATGTCCTGTATATCCTCTTCCTCTTCAACATCTTCTATTTCTACCACCTCTTCAGCTGAGGCGTATTCTGGTGAGCTTGGTTCCTCCTGATTCCTCTCCTGCAGTGTGGTTCCAGACCTTAGGGTGATGGCATTAATGCCTCCCTTTGGATTGGGTAATGGTTGAGAGGGGATTCCAGTGGAGCTTGAAGGTTGGTTACTGGAATTTTGTGTTGATCCAAGCTGTGACACAAGAGCTTGCAAAGTAGAGGTGAGACCATTCAGACTGGCATTAATACTATTCATGATGTTACTTTCCATGGTCTGTTGTCTTCGCTCGAAAGATTGTAGTAGCTCTTCATTAGGAGATAAAGAGGAATGAGTAAATTGAGAGGTCTACTGTTGATTGTTCTGTGGTCCTTGGTTTTGCCTCAGGTGAGGTGCTCTGTAATGTTGATTCTACTGCCTGTTGTTGTTATTATTCCACCTCTGATTTCCCTGATTATCTCGGCCTCCTCTGTTATTATTGTCCCTCCAATTCTGGTTAAAATTGTCCTGCCATCCATGGTTATTGTTTCCACCTTGATTGTACCCTTGGTTGGGGCGGTCATAGAAGTTATAAGTGGATGCCACCATGTTGTCTTCTTGTTGGAGCTGCGGGCATTCATCAGTGTAATGGCTGTAATCAACACAGATTCTGCAAACTCTTTGTGGGACTAGTTGTTGGTTTTGCTGTGGTGGAGGAGGTTGAGCTTGCTGAGCTTGTTGTTGATTCAATTGCATTTGCTTCAGCAAGTTGGTCATTTCACAGATGCTTTGAGTCAGAGCAGCAGTCTCTCTGTTAGAGGATACTTCTGCAACGGCTTTTGAATGGCCTTGCTTCTGTCTGTGGTTCCTAGTAGATTCAGCTAAATCACTGATCAATTGCCAAGCCTCATCAGTGGTCTTGTACTTCTTCATAGACCCATTGCTAGCACTTTCCAATGTGGTCTTATCTTGGGGCCTCATGCCCTGTGTGATATAGCTAAGTAGCACTATCTTGTCAATCATGTGGTGGGGGTATGCTTCCAGAAGATTATTGAAGCGCTCCCAGTATTCAAAGAGAGTCTCGTTGTCATCCTGAACAATTGTGGAAATATCCTTCCTCAGTTTATCAGTGACTTCAGATGGAAAGAATTTCTCCAGAAACTCCTTTCTGAGTGTATCCCAATTGGATACATTTGCTAGAGGTTGAGTGTAGTACCACTCTCTTGCTTTTTCCTCAAGAGAAAACGGGAAAGATTTCAGCAAAATTGAAGTTTCATCAGTGCCATCACGCCTGACAGTAGAACAGGCTGCCTGGAAATCTCTCAAGTGCTTGATAGGCTCTTGAGCAGGTAGGCCATGAAACTTGGGCATCAAATTTAGCAGTGCAGTCTTTATTTCAAAATCTGTAGCTACCGCTGGATGATACGCTTGAAACGGTTGCATTGTAAAATCAGGGGCTCCTTCCTCCTGGATGGTAACTCTCCTAGCTGCCATGTCTTCTGCACGTAAAACAACCGAATCAGTAGAACGGGGGCTCTTCTCTTCCTCAAGTTCACTTTCAGATCCGCCCTCAGAGCGGACTAACCGACGCTGTTCTCGCCTTATTCGTGAAATAGTCCTTTCAATTTCAGGATCGAATATTAGCAAGCGCGGATCAGGAAGTGAACGCGTCATTTGACGGAATAAACATGCAGCTCATAGTAACAAAATAAAATAAAATGCAAATAAATAAATTCTAATTAATAACTTTAGCACTCTATTGCAACTCCCCGGCAACGGCGCCAAAAATTGATGAGGTACGGAAGTTTGTGAATTAAAAATTATTAAAATGGTTACGTTGCAAGTATAGTTCTTAACTCACCAAAAATCTGCCTATCAATTTAGAAATATGTCACAGAGAGTTTAAATTAAAATTACTGGGAGTTTTAAGTCCTAGGTCGTCTCCCAACGAGTTGCAGAAAGTGTGCTATTTTATTAATCAGATGTTCCANNNNCCTTTTGTTTCTGCATATTCTCTGGCTCTAGTCTGCTGTTCCGGACCGAAAACTGGGTCGAAATAAGGTCCAAAATCGCCCCCAACGAATTCTACAGATTATGCAGATCGCACATGTCACGCGATCGCGTCATCCATGCGGACGCGTCATTCGCGTTTTTCCTTGCCACGCGTTCGCGTCGTCCACGCTACCGCGTCGCTTTAGCTTTTCCAATCCGCGCGGCCGCGTGTGTCATGCGGTCGCGTCACTGCGAATTGCGCTCCTTCGTGCGGTCGCGTGCTCACGCGACCGCATCACTTCTCGCTGGTTATCTCCTCAAATTCTTGTGTTCCTTCTATTTTTGCTAGCTTCCTTTCCAATCTCCAACTCATTTATGCCCTGTAAAGTCTGAAACACTCAACACACAGATCACGGCATCGAATGGAATAAAGGAGAATTAAAAATAAATAATTAAAGTCTCTAGGAAACAGTTTTCAAACATGTAATAAATTCAGGAAGGAAATCTAAATGCATGCTAATTTAATGAATAAGTGGGTAAGGATCATGATAAAACCACACAATTAAACACAATATAAACCATAAAATAGTGGTTTATCATAGGACCACGGTTAGCCAACTTATCTGGCAGCGGAGAAAGGTAAAGACAAAACTCGGCTAAAAAAGGATTCCAACCGGGAAAAGACAGCAAGAGATTTTGTAGAAAGGGGCTCGAAAGCTAATGAGGAAAAAGAAAAGATTCGGGATAAAGAGGTGCTGTTGTAGCCTAGGACTCAGATTCTGTACCTTTCCTTCAAAGTGTTCCACCAGTAAGTAGCCCTCCTATATCTTAAGGATAAGCGGTCTCATAGGTCTTTATGAAGAGCTTTTATGAAAAAAGGCTATCATTTCCCTTCCTTCCCCTTCTCGCCCTACTAGCAATTTAATTAGCTACTAGGGATCGAAAAAACAGAAACAGTAAGTAAGCAATGCGTACTTCTTTCCTAGTCTAGTGGATCTGCATAGCAGAGCAAAATCCTCTACCCTGACCTTACTTGTTGTACTTGATTCACCTACGAAAATAGTCTCACTTTGGTTGAATTTATCACATTTTTTATGTTCTATAAGCCCGCAACGCAGCAAAGAAGAGGCGCGATGGGAAAAATATGGCCGGCCACAGCTGGCATGTGATGTTAGCGTTGAGCAATCAAGCTATGATAAGACCTATTTCGACCTGGTCTTAGTGTTCACGGAATATCAAGAAAAAGAAAGAGGTTTCGGTCCTCTTGCGTGCTGATAGACTTCAGGACTATAGACCAATTACTTTACTGAATGGGGCCTAAAAAAGATCACGAAGATGCTTGGAGACTCAAAAGTGGTGGAGGGATCCGCTGGAATCATGGTGCCTTAATTTTCATTAATTAAAGGGCTGATAATTAAGTTAAGGCTTTTTGCCAATGCAGGGTCTTGAGATAAAGCTAGACTTTGAAAAGGCTTATGACAGAGTTTACTGGGGATGCCTCTTCCAAGTGTTGATGGGTTTTGATCAGAGGTGGATCTGATCCTGTTTAGCCAGATTTGCGGTGTTGGTGAACCTACTAAGATGTTCCAAAGTGGCAGAGGGCAAAGAGATTGGGGCTGATCATCCTATTAAAAACAGATATTCATCGAATCAGTTAGGCTCAGAGCCATTGGGGGACACCATACCCAATTGTCTTACTAATGAAGTTAAGGAAGCCAGCACACTCTTTTATTTAAGAGCTACTCTAAAAAATATTGAGATTTGGTGTGAGCTTGTCGTGGGCACTCGTGGACGTTGCACAGGAAGGACCCTCCTGAAACCTAAAGTCTGAACTTGTGGTGGGCATATTTTAATATACCTTTTTTATTCTGGAAGCTACGGAATGCCTGCTCATAATACAGGTAAATGGTTAAAGCATTCAATCCCAATAAAGATTCCTGCAGCTCGGGGCCAATAAGAATCAACTGCAACAAACAAAATAATAAAAAAAACTCCTCCGCCCCGGAATTATCCAGACCTAAAAAGATGTCATTTTCAAACATTTCTTTTCTATTTGCCAGCGAGCTTTCTTGATTGGCCTTTCTATAGGTCTTGTTCCCGACTTGTTCTTCTTTCGCCTTTCTCACCTTCTTCAAGAACAAGAACCCTATCCCTTTTCTTATAGGTCTGAGCTTAGAAGCAGGGATATGGATTGGCCATTCAGACAAAGTTTCCTTTGCTTTTTGTTTTTGTAGGACGTGGCCTTTTCCATAATAAATAATAATTTAGGGTGGGGTTGCGAGCTCTTCAAACTCTTTTCATGAGTGACTTCACGAAGAAAAACCTCTGACTGGCTTTGGAGTAACAGGGGGAATTATTCTATTTACATCTAAGTGGTATTTTTTTAACCCAATCCTACCTTCATTTATAATAGGTTATTTTGCCTGGAAAGCAGGTATAAGTTCAAACCCTCTTTACTATAAATAGTAAAGAATTAATTGAAATAATTAATCCATTTACTGGTCCCGCGGATCAACATATAGGTGGCTCCAGCACAGGATTCGTTGATGGTAATACAGCTGCACAAGTACTCCAATCTGCGGCCTCAGAGCCGACGGAGGAAGAATCATCTAATGCATTGCGACATCTGGACATCAAGATAGTAGTAAAGTAGCGCTTTACATATCTGGTGTTATACTAGCAATGGCTAGAATGACTTTTAAGCTGGTTGTGAGTAGGACTACAGGCTCTTAGGCTAGGGATGTTTGTTTTGTTGAATACCTCAATTCCAGGGCTAGAGATCCTCCTATAATAGTATAGTGCTGCATAAACAAAATATTAGCTTCCCTGAAACAAGCCACACCAAAGCAAACTAACGACGATATGATAAAGTATCATGGTACGTCTGCTAGTAAATTATATTATAACATATAACCTTTTATTACTATTTTATTAGTTTTTTAATTATATGTATTTTTATATTTCAAAGATTAACAATCATAGAAAAAATAATAATTAAAAATTTTTAATTTCTTAATAACTAAGTATAATAAGACTAAATTATCCTATAATAACTAACATCATTTAGATGACAAATTTTATATTGTAATATGTATACTAACAATTATGTATCTAACAAAATAACAATATCAACAATTTGAAAATAATTTTTTTAAAATATGTTTAAATTTTTTAAATATAATTACAATTAATTACACATTCTATTGAATATTAACTTTAAATTTAATTAAACATAAATTATTACTGCATTTATCTTAATACTTCATCTCTTTTGAGATTTCGTTCCAATCAATATTCTGTAACATGTTGAGAATAAAATTAGTAACCTATTAATATTGATCTATTTATCTTTGTCTCTCTCAAAAATATCACTAAGAAAAAAAATTTACAAGAAAATTTTTAAATCATTCAGTTGTAGGATAAAATTATAATTTAAAAAAAATAATGTTACACATCCAAGTGTTTTTATTAATTAAGTTTAATTAAGTTAATCTAACATTAACAAAAAAATTAATTATAAATAACATTATTCTTTTATTATTTAATTTGATTAAACTTGATTTATAAAAAAATTGGACATATAACCTTATTTATTTTAAAATATTGAATAATATTTATTGATTATTATCGATAAATTTCAATATAAAATCATTACCTTAATAGATATTCTTGATTTCGGT
>NC_029789.2:121013644-121014736 GCF_000816755.2 Arachis ipaensis | reverse complement strand
ATAGTATTTTTGTTTTATTATTAATAAGTGTTATTTTGATTTAAGGAATAAATTAAAATAAAAAATAATTATATATAATAAAATCAATAATCATTCTAAAGTTCAATATAAAAGGATGAATATATATCAAGTATGAAAAGAAAAAAAAAATAACAGATAAAGAGTACAGAAAAAAACACAGAAAGTACACAGCGAATTTTTTTTTTATGTGACATAATCATTTATAATCACCAACTCTAAAATATTAAAAGTTATTGTATGACAATTCTTATCTAGTGGACCAATCCTAAGATGTATTAGACTTTCTAGATCTTCTCTTAGTTGCTCAATTTGTTCATAACTCAAATAATTATTTAATAAATCCTTTCTCCGTGGTAAAATGATAATTAAAGGTTTTTAATTTCTTAATACCTAAGTATGACATGACTATAAATTATCCTATAATTACTAACAACATCAAGATAAAAAAATTTTATATTATAATATGTATACTAACAATTATGTATCTAATAAAATAACAATAGCAATAATTTCTTTTGAGATTTCGTTTCCATCAATGTTCTTTAACATGTTGAGAGTAAAATTAATAGGTTATTGATATTAGTCAATTTATCTTTATATCTTTCAAAATATCACTAAGAAGAAAAAATAATTTTATCAGAAAACTTTTAAATCATTCAATAATATTTGTTGACTATTATTTTATTGTAAAATCATTACCTTAAAATTTATGTTTGTTTTATCTGAATTTGTGATACTAATTATTTTTTTCTTGTTATATTGACCGGCATCCAATAATCTATTCTATTAATTAAAAAAAAATAGTATTTTTGATGCTGATTACATATTTATTAGATTTACAATGCCATTCTATCTATTAGAATTAAGAGTAAGATTGTCTTCCATTCTTTAAAGATATCTTTAGTAACTACGAGATTAATCTTCGAATGACACTCTTTTTACGAGGATCTCACTTGGTTAGCATTTATTTATATGAAAATTTTTTTAAAAATATTTGCCGAGTTATTTTTATACTTTATATATTATGTATTTTTTATTATTTTTATTATAAAAAAATTATAATAAATAAAT
>NC_029789.2:121012148-121012567 GCF_000816755.2 Arachis ipaensis | reverse complement strand
AAAGTAACTTTTTTTTTAATATAAATTACGTAGAAGTTTATTTGTCAAAATTGAATAGGTCTTTATTTTTATTTTTCAAAATTGAATATGTTTATTTTTTCTAAATGAAGTTTATCCTAGTCACCAAAAAAAACATGAAGTTTATCCATAACAGAATTAGCTTAACGTGGCATGATTGCTAATAAAAGTCTCAGCCCAAGTTTTAGCGAAAAAAATGCAACTATGAACTATAATTTCTATTGGTTAGTGTATACTATGAGATATAAATACTAAAATACAGATTAAAAAGACATAGATAAAAATTAAATATATGGATATATATTTTATATTTGGTAAAATAGATACACAAAATACATTAAAATATTAAAAAATCTGTAATATTCTTATCATTTATCTTTATCATCACCACCCAAATATTT
>NC_029789.2:120984676-121012086 GCF_000816755.2 Arachis ipaensis | reverse complement strand
CTTAAGAGTTAAGACACAAAATAAATAAATCCAAATAATAATAATAATAATAATAATAATAATAAGGAATAAAAATATGTGTAAAAATTGTGTCTAATTTGTTGTGTTTTTATATTTTAATATTTTGCAAAACGCTAAATACATCTATTATAGATGCATTAGTGTGCTACTGTATCTATAAAAAATTTGTCTTTCCACAAACAAACAATAAACATGCACCACCATATTTATATCTCTAATAAACATAAACACGGACCAAACGAACTCTATATTCTCACACAGTCACACCTACAAGTTAAATAAAAAATAAAAAACCCTCTTATTCCAATAATAATAATAATAATAATAGTACAAGTCCACTAGCGACCCCAATAAAAAAATCAACTAACATCGATTAATAAATACCACAATCAAATAAATTCACTCATTGTATGACCCAAAAAAAAATTCACTCATTTATTTTTTCTTACGTTAAAATCACCCATATGTAAAAAAAATAGCCACATAATTATTGTCCTTAAATTAAGTCATGAATAACAAAATAATAACAGCACCCTAATTGGCCAGGATCACACTCACACTCTCAAGCAAGAAGGACTTTCAGAAATTATTTTAGTTCATCAAAATTATTATCTTATTTGACGCTCTAACATGAATCAATGACTGTTGTGTGGTTCTTCATCATCATTAGGGGACTCCAAGATAGACAGTCTCAGGTTTTTCACTAAACCATTCATTGTCACGTTGAATTTGTCACCTATATATCTGCAATAATTAACAGTAATAAAAGTTTAGAGAAAATCCATAATAATTATTAAAGTTAGTTCTTTACTATCATTCATGTTTGATTTTATATTTCTTCTATTTTATATTGTTATGTCGTTTTAATTTTCAATGTTTTCATAAATCAATATATCCAAATGTAATTAATTGTATATGGAATACTGATTTATGAAAGGATTTGTTAAGAAAATTAAACGACTTATTAATATAATTTTTTTGCCACTTATGCTCCAATCATGCAAGCCATGGTGGTTATGTAATGCTTAGTTGTTGAGTTAAAAAATTAACTAAATTAATTGATGATAATAAATATTATTTTTAGTGGGTTAAACACTCAATTAATTTTTAATTGAATTTGTTTAAGTGTTGCAGAAAAAAAAAACAAAATAGCAGCCCAATAAGATGGAAAATAAAATCTGCTGGTGGGCTGTCAAAACAATGTAAGTCCAAAGAAAACAAAGCAAGGAACTTAAATGGGCTGAACTAGAAAAGAACCAACTTAAACCCGAATTGATCGCTCAAAGCTGATCTCTCCAAAGTGCATTTCCCAAAGGCAACGTTCACTTTTTCTTCTTCGGTTAGAACTCAGAAAAAGAGAGAGAAAACTTAGTTTCTAAGTTGTTCACCAAAAAAGAAAGAAAGAGAAGGATTAAGCAAGAAAGGCATAAGTTTAATCACCCAAATTAAACCACATCAAGCTAAAGCAGAGGTCAAAGGTAACTTATTTCCTTTTGCATGCATATTGCTTTCTTCTCCTCTTCCCCAACTCTCTGCCACTCCAAATTGAAATAAATGAAGAAAGTAGTCTCTGTTAAACTCTGCTGCAAATCGATGGTCAAATTTGTATCTTGAGGACCAAGTAATGTTTCAATGGCTCAGATCTGGGTTTACCATTGAAAATATTTTTCTCTGCTATCCTGTGGCTTTCGGTTAAGGAAGAATGTCAGAACCAAAGTTTCTAATTTGAGGATTAACTGAAAAAAGTGATGTGGTAAGTTGGTAGCACACATCTCAAGGGTTTGACCTAGGAGAAAGCAACTCAACAACATGCAAGGAGATACAAAAGAAGATTTTTCATCATTTAGAAGCCAAGGAGAGATAACCAGTGTTTTGAGGTTTATGTTCTGAGAAGAGTTTTCTGAAGAAGTTCATCAACTTGGATAGTGCTTCCGAGTCAAAAGAGCATTCCGCCAGAATGAGGAACTAAATCAGAGGCAAGCAAATCTGGTTCATCACATAGCAAAGAGGCTGTTGAAGCATCAATCTCCTTCATGTTTTACAGATTGTAATTTTCTTTTTAATGTTTATCTTTCTATAATTTCTTGAGGTAAAAGGCAGAATGAGAGATTTCAAGTAAAAGCCTAAGAGTGGAAAGAGGCAGAGTGATACACTTGAGTGAAAAGCCTAGAGTGATTTCAGATTTTTTTAGGTTGATTCTGTGTCTTGTATCTTGTACCAGTGAGGTACCCCTTTCTTAGTTGGGTGAGCACTAAAAGTGAAGAGTTAGGTATTAGCATAACCAAGTCAAGTTAGGCTAGAACTTGAGAGTGAAAGGATTGTATCAATCCTGTGGAATTGGTGTATGTAATACTTTAACTATAATAGAAATTCCACTACTGTTATGGTGGAGACTGGATATAGGTTGCATTGCACAAGGCAACCGAACTAGGATACATGATGGTATCAGCTTCTCTCTTCCCTTCTCTGTTCTGTTTTCTGATATTCATGAGACAAAATGGAATTGTCTCATAAATTTTCCGCTGCTGAGTTCAAACAGAATCAGATTGATAGTTTGTTTTAAAAGGGTTATTTCATTAACTTTAAAGAAGGCCATAGATTCAACCCTCCCTTCTCTAAGCCTTCTAAAACCTTCAATTGGTATCTAGAGCCAAGGTCTCAAGAATCAAGCTTCACCGCTTGGAGCAAAGGTCCAATGGCGAACAACTTGGGCACAACCACAGTTGCTTATACTCTGACTAAAGGCCAGTCAAACAACAGTCCTTCCTTCTTCAACGGGAAGAATTATGCCTACTGGAAAGAGAGGATGAGGATCTTCATTCAATCCATTGATTACAACATATGGAAGATTGTTGTGAGCGGCCCCAAGATTCCAACAAAAATAAGTGCTGATGGAGTGGTGACTTCAAAAGAAGAAACTGAATGGAATGATGACGACAAGAAGAAAATGGAGCTGAATGCTAAAGCCATCAACCTTCTTCACTGTGTTATTAGCTTTGAAGAGTACCGAAAGGTGTCTAGATGCAAGACAGCCAAAGAAATCTGGAAAAAACTCCAGGTTACACACGAAGGTACAAAACAAGTCAAAGAAACGAGAATTGATATGCTGCGAAAAGAGTACAAGATGTTTAATATGAAGGATGGAAAAAGCATTGATGAAGCGTTTGAGAGATTCTCAATCATAATCAACAACCTTGATGCTATGGGTACAACCTACTCAGAATAAACCCTAGTGAGAAAACTCCTTAGAAGCCTCACAAAGGAATGGAAAACTACTGCCACTGTCCTAGCCGAGAGTAATAACCTAAGCCCTATAACCTATGATGAGATGAGAGGAAAACTCCTTGCCTATGAAGTCACACACACAAATCCGAACTCAAAGCAAAAGGGAATAGCCCTCAAGTCAAAAATAGAATCAAAAGAGAGTGAATCTAGTGATGGTATTTCAGATGATGAACTTGTGTTTTTTTTTAGGAGACTTAGAAGGATAATGAAGAACAAAGGTAAGTATAAGGGTTCAAGCTCAAAGAAACACAAGATGGACTTGAGCAAGGTGACTTGTCATCATTGCAAGGAGGCTGGACATTTTAAGCTCAACTGTCTGAAGCTCAAGAAGGAGGACAAAGGAAAGAAAGAAAAGAAAAGAGTGCTCATGGCATCTTGGAAGGATCTTGAGAATGACTCAAATGAGGAAGAAGACTCTGAAGGTGAAGATAAAATCTGCTTCATGGCTGGTAATGATCATCTTGATGAGGTAAATTATTATGACTTGTCCATAGATGATTTACATGCTATAATTGATGATCTTACACTAAATTCCTCAAAACTGTTGGATAAGTACAATAAATGCAAATATGAAAAAGATATATTGAAAGCTGAAAATGATTTTTTGAGAGAAAAAGTGAAGGAAACTGAATGTGCTTTGGATATTATTGAAGAAAACAGATTTCTAAAATCTGAACTTGAAAAACTAAAAAGAAAGCACATTGTGGATCCTTCTCAAGAGCTTATTGCTGAAAACGAAAGATTAAATGAAATGATTAAAAGGCTGAATGGTGATTTAGCAAAATTTGCTCAAAGTTCTAGTAACTTGGACAAATTACTTGCAAGTCAAAGACCATTGTTTGAAAAATCTGGTTTGAGTTATGTAACCAAGGAAAGTGCAGTTTTTAATGATTCCTCTATAAAATTTGTGGCTTCTTCATCAAAAACTAAATCCACTTCCAACAAACCTGGTCTTGGATGTGTTCCCACACATGAGGAGAAATTTGATGAATTTTACACTAGTGAAACTGAGTCATCATAAAAAACCGAACCTATATCAAATAGGTCAGGTCTGGGATACATTTCGAATAATGAGGTTGCTTTCAAAAATCCACCATTTTACAAAAAAACCTCACATTCGAAAAGTCCAAAAGCTCTTAAAAATTCTGGTTGGAATGCTTTTGCAAAGAGGAATAATTATAACAAAAATCAGTTTGTAAAAAGAAATGCACCTTTTTCAAAAACCAGAAAATCTTAGTCCTTTAATCATTTTCAGCATAACAACTCACCTAAATTTCAGCCATATGCATCAGAAAAGCATTGCTTTAACTGTAAGAAATTTGGTCAATCATATTCACAATGCTTCATTGAAAAAAGAATTGTAGAAAACCAAATTTACAATGTTATTTGTGATTTCAATGCACTTGGGTGACCAAGATGGATTAACTTCAAAGGATCCAAATTAATTTGGATACCTAAGGTTACTTGAAGTTTTTAATGCAGATTTGCCTAGCATCTAATAACAAAAGGGATATGTGGTACTTGGATAGTGGATACTCAAGGCACATGATTGGAAGGTCAACTTTCTTCATCAAACTAAACAAGTATGATGGAGGTTTTGTGACCTTTGGAGATGATGGAAAGGGTAAAATAGTTGCTGTTAGAAAAGTAGGTAATAATCATTCTACCTTCATTGATGATGTCTTTTTAGTAAATGGGTTGAGGCATAATCTTTTGAGTATAAGTCAATTGTGTGACTTAGGTTATTTTGTGACTTTCAAAAGATTAGAATGCTGTGTTGTGAATGAAAAGACAAATGAAGTATTGTTTATTGCTAAGTGTTGTAATAATGTGTATGGATTCACCCTTGATGAACTAAAGGATTAAAATGTATCTTGTTTTCATTCCAAAGAATCTAAAAAGTGGCTATGGCACAAGAGATTGGGTCATGCAAGTATGTTTCAAATAAACAAACTTGTAAAGAAAGGATTAGTAAGAGGTCTTCTTTTGATCAAGTTTGACAAAGATATCACTTGTGATGCTTGTCAAATGGAAAAACAAACAAAGAGCTCATTCAAATCAAAGGAAGACATCTCTACTAATAGACCACTTGAATTGCTACATATTGACTTATTTGGTCCAACAAGAACTCAAAGCCTAGGTGGTAAACATTATGGTTTAGTAATTGTGGATGACTACTCTAGGTTTGGTTGGGTTTTATTTCTTGCACATAAAAATGAAGCTTTTTCGACCTTTGAAATTTTTTGCAAGAAAATTAAAAATCAAAAAGATTTAAAGATCTCTTCTATAAGAAGTGATCATGGAACTGAATTTGAAAACCAATTATTTGAATCCTTTTGTGAGGAACTTGGAATATCTCACAACTTCTCTTGCCCAAGGACACCACAACAAAATGATGTTGTAGAAAGAAGAAATAGAAGTATTCAAGAAATGACAAGAGCCATGCTTTGTGAGAGTAATGTTCCAAAATTCCTTTGGGCTGAAGCGATTATCACAGCTTGCCACATTTTGAATAGAACTATCATAAGGAAATTTTTGAAGAAAACACCTTATGAACTTTGGAAAGGTCACCCACCAAACTTAAATTACTTACATATCTTTGGATGCAAATACTTTGTTCTAAATAACAAAGATAATTTGGGAAATTTGATCCAAAGACATATGAGTGTTTATTTATAGGATATTCTACAACTAGCGAAGTATATAGAGTTTATCATCAAGATGCTAGAATAATTGAGGAGTCTATACATATTACATTTTGTGATACTAACTTGGTTCAAAGCATGTTGGAAGACTGTGATGCAGGAAATCAGGCTCAAAAGGATGATGAAACAGCACAAAATTATGAAAATAAAAATTCTGGACAAACTGAACCAGAAACTGCACCTGCTGAAAATCCAACAAGAGACAATTCTGTTTTGTCTCATGAATCTGAAGGAAATCCTGAAACCAACAGTTCTCTAAATCCCTTGGTGACTGAATTTGCCTCCAAGTCCACCAGACCTCGTGAATGGAGATTCTTGAAGAATTATCCTGAGAAATTTGTCATTGGGGACGTCTCTCATGGTGTTAAAACTCGGTCTTCAACTAGAAAGGCAAGTGAAGAATCAAACATTACTCTTCTCTCTCAAATTGAGCCTCAGAATGTCAAGGAAGCCCTTGATGACCCTTCTTGGGTAAAGGCTATGGAGGTTGAGCTTCATGAGTTTGAGAAGAACCAAGTTTGGACATTGGTTCCAAGGCCGAATAGAAAGAAAGTGACCGGCACCAAGTGGATATTTTGGAACAAGCTAGGAGAGGATGGTAGCATTGCAAGAAACAAAGCAATGCTAGTGGCACAAGGATATGACCAAGAAGAAGGAATAGACTTTGATGAATCCTTTGCCCCTGCTGCCCGAATGGAAGCCATAAGATTTCTTTTAGCTTATGCTACTTTTTGTGGTTTTAAATTATATCAAATGGATGTGAAATGTGCATTCTTGAATGGTGTGATAGATAGAGAAGTGTATGTGGCTCAGCCACCTAGATTTGAAAATAAAGAATTTCCTAACCATGTTTTCAAATTATCAAAAGCTCTCTATGGTGTAAGACAAGCTCCTAGAGCTTGGTATGAGAGACTTAGCTTTTTTCTTTTGAAAAATAGTTTTCAAAGAGGCACCACAGACATTACTCTATTTATCTAGAATTCTAATTATTCTTTCATACTAGTCCAAATCTATGTTGATGACATTATTTTTGGATCAGCCAATGAATCCTTTGCACTGAATTTGGAAAACTCGTGACATGTGAATTTGACATGAGTATGATGGGTGAACTTAATTTTTTCTTTGGGCTTCAAATTAAGCAAACTGAAAATGGTATTTTTATTCATCAAGAGAAGTATGCCAAGGAATTAGTTAAGAAATTTGGTATTGAAAATGCCAAACCCATGGGAACTCCCATCCACCCTAATTCAAAATTAGAAAAGGAAAAAACTGAAAAAGATGTAGATGAGACTATGTATAGAGGAATAATTGGCTCTCTTATGTATTTAACTTCATCTAGACCTGATATTGTGCAAAGTGTTAGAATGTATTCAAGATTCCAATCAAAACCAAAAGAGTCTCATCTTTCTGCAGTTAAGAGGATCATTAGATATGTTCATGACACATCTAATTTTGGTCTATGGTATCCTAAGACTGATGATTTTTCTGCAGTTGGTTATTATGATGCAGATTTTGCTGGTGATAGAGTCGATAGAAGGAGCACATCAGGCTCATGTTGTTTCCTTGGAAAGTCTTTGAATGTTTGGTCAAGTAAGAAGCGTTCAACAGTGGCTTTATCCACTGCAAAGGTTGAGTATATAGCTGCTTCTTCTTGTTGTTCTCAGCTTATATGGTTAAAAATACAGCTTGCTAATTATAAATTAATTGCTGAAAATATTCCATTGTTGTATGACAATATGAGTGACATTAATATTTCAAAGAACCCAGTTTTGCACTCTAGAACTAAACATATTGAAGTGAGATTTCACTCAATAAGAGAACATGTTCAAAAGGGGGATATTAGCATTCAATTTGTTAAATCAGAAGAGTAATTAGCTGATATTTTCACTAAACCACTATCTGAGGACAGATTTTGCATGCTTAAGACTAGTATAGGGATTTTAAGTTATGATTCATTGTTTGGAAATTGCTGATGTATTTGTTGGAATTTTTGTCTCATAAATAGGTATGAGACAATTTTGGGCAAATGAAGAACCATCTCTCTAAACAGCGTTCTCTGGCCTTGTTGCACGTGCAAAATCATTTGGGCCAACCTTAAAATTCAGAATCTAGATGATCCAATATGTTTCCTTAAAACCAACCACCTCTGGGCCCAATATGAGTGTTATATGATCCATTTATTTATTGTATCTTGGTTTACTTTATTTATTTTATTTTATTCATTTTGTCTTTCAGTCAAAAGGTTTCAAATTTAAATGACTTTTCATTTTATTTTTAATAAAATCAAATCTTTCTTTTGGTGATGTCAAGTCCTTTCAAAGTCAAATCAGAAGTGATTCAGTTGCATGTTTTGAGAAAACTTTTATTCATGGTGTGGTTATCAACACGCCTTCTTCTTCCTTCATAACTCCTTCCAACTCTTCGGTTTCTCCCAACTACCTTTACTGCTTCTCTTTCTTCAAAATCAGAAACCAACCAAATGAGGAAGAAAACTATCTCTCAAAAGCCTCCTCGTGAAAAGATCTTCAAGCTTCCTGCAAAACAGAAACCTTTCACTCGCTCTCAAGACCGAACTTTCACTCTTTCTCCTTCTCCTCCTACCTCACCTTGATAATGAGAAAATTGTCGTGTCGGTCTAGAATTTCTCTTATAGAAATAAGAACTTCGTTGTAAGCATAGCTCCAAAAAAACAAACAATTCTCACATAAAAAATTTGAGTTGTTACAAGTACAAACCCCAAATAAAAATTAACCGAAGTATTTAAACCTCGGGTCATCTCACAAGGAATTGCAATGAAGTGCTCAATTATTAGCTATGAAGATGCAAGGGGTTTGATTTTATAATTGGCAAGAAAATTAAACAACAAAAAAGTAAATGATGAGGACTAATAAAATAAATAGGAAAGAACTCTTGGCTAGACATAGGTAATTGAGATCACCATCCTTGTCTACAAACCATGTATTGACAATTATGAGTAACCAAACTCATCAAGTTTACTTCTATACTTGAAGTATATCAAATGGCTTGATCAACATCAATCCATAAGTCTTAACCTAGCTACTAATTAACTTAGTAGTAGGCTAGTGTTAATGGCTATCAAATTGACCACCAAGAGTTCTCAAATTACTAAATCAATTAGACCCAATGACTCAAGTTTACCCAATTCCCTTAGCCTAGGCCAAGAGTCAAGAAAACTACTCCATAATCAAAGGAAATATTTTATCAAACACCTAGTGTGTAAGAAAAGTAAACATCACAAAATGCAAGAATTAAAGAAACCCACAACTAACATAAGTAAGAAATCAAAAATAACAATCAAGATCAACATAAAAGAGACATGGAAACATAAAATTGCATTAAAAGAAATCAAGATCCAACAATTGTTCATCAAGATAAGAGAGCAAAATAAGAAATGACAAGTAAAATCAGAAGAACAAATATGTAATAACAAGAAATTAAAAGGGAAGACTAAATCAAAACAAGAATTGAAAATTGGATTTAAGAAAATTAAACCTAAACTACCCTAAATTCTAGAGAGAAGGAGGAGCTTCTCTCTCTAGAATTCTAACCTAAAACATGATGAAAACTCCCCTATGACTACTTGGTTCATCTCCCTTCAATCCTTAGGTTCAATAGCATCAGAAATGAGTTGGATTGGGCCCAAAATGCTTCAGAAATCGCTGGCCACGAGTTGCTAAAATGGACCCACGCTGGTCCTGCTACGTGTGCGCGTGATGCACGTGTACACATCCCTAGACACCAGGAAACTATGAAAAAATTTATATCATTTTGAAGCTCCAGATGTTAACTTTCTAACGCAACTGAAACCGCCTCATTTGGACTTTTGTAGTTCAAGTTATGATCGATTGAGTGTGAAGAGGTCAGCATTGACAACTTTGTGATTCCTTCATTTCTTCATGAGTTCTCCATTTTTACATGCTTTTTCTCCATCCCTTCAATCTAATCTTTGCCTTCTAACCTGAAATCACTTAACAAACATATCAAGGTATCGAATGGAATTAAAGTGAATTAAATTTAGCTATTTTAAGGCATAAAAAGCATGTTTTCACACTTAAGCGCAAATTTAGGGAGAATTACAAAACCATGCTATTTCATTGAATAAATGTGAGAAAAGTTGATAAAATCCCCCAAATTAAGCACAAGATAAACCACAAAATTGGGGTTTATCAAACCTCCTCTCCCAGATCCTATGGCTCGCACTAAGAACCCCTCAAGGTTTCCACCCCCAGCCAAGCAGACGCCACCACCAAAGGAACCTCCTTCAAAACCTAGTTCATCGAAGCCTAGCATCTCCAAAGGGAAATGCCCAGCTGCTGCTGACCCTACCTCTAAGCCCACTCAGCCTAAGACAAAGTCTGTTCCCACTCGTTCTCAGAGAGGTAAACCTCGTATCCCTCTTAAATCTGTTAGAGAACCAGACATTGATCCCTTTGCACACAAATCACACTTCATGACCTCCCACTCAGATTATAACCCTTACAGATTTAAGCCTGCAATGAATAATGATTTTTATGAAGGAGTCATTAAGTATCGTACCCTGTGTCCCTCATTTCTTGCTGATTTACCAAATCTGAAAAAGAAAGGTTTTTCTTTTGTTGAAAATTTGGAATTTCTGGACTGAAATCATCTATTTAACATCAAAAAGCTTGTTTACCCACTTTTGGTCAAAGATTTTTATGCTAACACCTAACATGACTTATCATGAGGGCAGTGTTCATTCTTATGTCAAGGGCCGAGACATTGTGTTAAACAATGAAATAATCAGTGATTCATTGAAATACACTGATGTTGGGGCTTGTGCATATACCTCTGGTAAGTGGGATGAAGAAGTTGGTATCTTTTTCAATGATGCTCTGGCTCATATTTGTGAACATGTTTCTCTGATTGACGGCATATCCCCTACTCACAAATTCCTGGGTTATGAACGTGCTCAGTTGCACTGAATAGTAAATCATACCATACTTCCTCAGAGTGATTCATACCAAACGGTATCTTACACTGACACTCTTGTTTTGTATGCCCTTCTCACTAAAGCAGAAATCTCTTTTGCTTATTTGATGGTAAGATACATGTTTAATTCTGTTAGGAGTGATAAAGATAAAGCTCTTCCTTATGGCATGTTTCTAACTTGTATTTTTGAGCATTTTGGTATTGACTTGTCCAATGAGGATTATGAAAATAGACATTCATATCTAAAGGGAGGTGGTTCAGTGAAACAGCATAAAGGACCTACTTGGTCTGAAAGGGTGGTTCTAGACGATGAAGATGATGAGTTCATTCTTGAGGATTCTCCTCCTCCTTCCACTGAGGACACTTTCATCTCTACTAGACAAAAATCTGCTCTGTTTAATGTTGTTAGAGATGTGGTCTAAGAATTTGTCTCCCAATCCAATCATATGATTACCATGAGAAAGGAACAAAGGAAGCTGGCAAGCAAGCATGAGAACTTCCTCCGAAAATCAAGAGACAGAGTGGCTGTCTTCATGAAGTTCATTGATAATTTTCAACAGGATGAAGATGCTGCCACTGATACTGAAGAAGAAGCTGATACTGAGGAGGATGGTTCAGATGCCTAGATTTGTCTCATGTTGCTGCTGTTGTCTACTACTTTCTGTTTATTTCGGATGACTGTAATACTTTTAACTACTGTTGCACTTAATTAATTATCTACTGATTTTGGACTTTGCACTAACACTTTCTTGTAGGTTTTAAGGTGCGATTTTTGCTTGATCTTGACTATTTTCCACCCTTGATGACAAAAGGGGGAGTAGTAGCATGAGTAGCATGAATATTGTGAATTTTTTCTGTGAATTTTGAATACTACTGCTATAATTTTTTGCATGAGAATTTGATTTGCAAATTTTGCTACTGCTGTGATTTTTTTTGGCATGAGAATTAGAACTTGCTTTTTATGATATGTTGCTGTTTTGCCCTTATTAGTCTTGATGCTCTGTTTTGAAGGCTATTGAAGCATCAATCTCCTTCATGTTTTACAGATTGTAATTTTTTTTTTAATGTTTATCTTTTTGTAATTTCTTGAGGTAAAAGGTAAAATAAGAGATCTCAAGTAAAAGCCTAAGAGTGGAAAGAGGCAAAGTGATACACTTCAGTGAAAAGCCTAGAATGGTTTCATATTTTTTTAGGTTAATTCTGTGTCTTGTGTTTTGTACCAATGAGGTACCCCTTTCTTAGTTGGGTGAGCATTAAAAGTGAAGAGTTATGTATTAGCATAACCAAGTCAAGTTAGGCTATAACTTGAGAGTGAAAAGATTGTGTCAATCATGTGGAATTGGTGTATGTAGTACTTTAACTATAGTGGAAATTTCACCACTGTTGTGGTGGAGACTGGATGTAGGTTGCATTGCATAAGGCAACCGAACCAGGATATATGATGGTGTCACCTTCTCTCTTCCCTTCTATGTTCTGTTTTCTGATATTCATGAGACAAAATAGAATTGTCTCATAAATTTTCCGCTGCTGAGTTCAAACAGAATCAGATTGATAGTTTGTTTTAAAAGGGTTATTTCATTAACTTTAAAGAAGGCCATAGATTCAACCCCCCTTCTCTAAGCCTTCTAAAACCTTCATTAGTAATTATGTCATGGTTGAAAAAAAAAATTGTGCAAAATAACTCACATGTCATTTTGATAGATATATTAAATCAATTAAAGAGAAAAAGCAATTCCTTTACAGAAAGGAAATAAATTGCATGAAAGGAAATTACAAGAACTTGAAAAGAAAATTAAGACATGGAAGGAATTCTGCAGAAATGAACTCGAGGCAGGCTCAGAAATTTGTTGGGATGTAAGTGTGTAGGAGTGTTTTTTGAAGAAAAATTAAAACACCTTGCTTCTTCTGAACTTCCTTAATTTATAGACCAATCCAACCAATCTTATGTTGCCTCTGAGAAGTTCAAAAATAACTGTTTCTGCTAAATGCAAAGCCAAGTAAATGCCCTTGTGCAATACACCACCGATCTTAATATGTTATCTGCCAACCTCATTATTCAACAAGTTATGGCAGATCGAAACCCCTTTTTATCGACACCTTCTCTTGAGTTGTCCTCCTTTGTAATTCGACCAACAACACTTCAATCTACAAACTCTTCGAGTATCAAATTCTTCGACTAATAAATTGCTCTCTAGAATTATTATTGTCATCGAAATCCTTTTTTAAAGATGAAATAGTTAATCCTGAATAAACAAATAGAGAAGAAAGAAAATCCATACACATGCTTAATAACCGTCTCTATTTGTACGATCCCATTAATTATGCACATCCCGCGTGTCACTAATTAATTACTCTCTTCTCTCTCTATTCTGCACTTTAGTTTTCCATAATTATTTAATTAAAATATCATTCTCATTCAAAATTCAAAAAATTTTCAAAACCAGTTACCTTCAAGAGTTTTCCTCTTCACCTTCTCCTTCCATCATCATCATTATCGTGAAGAACTCTAAGCTTTAAACTTTACTACTCTTTGCATTTTTCTGGTATGTTCTACCTTGTCTCATTCTCATGTTACTATTAGACACTTCTACCACCTTCACCAGTTTCCATTAAACTTCTTATTCAGAAAAAACCTCATCTTTATTCAAATGAACCAATTATTTTGGGATAATACATTATCAAGTGATTTTCCTTTTTCATTTTAAACAAATTCAGGAAATTGGTAATTAAATCCATCTCTATTCAACCTATACAAAAATGGATGCCTCATCTTTCCTGGCAACATCTTCAGTGAAAACCAAAGAGAAATAACCTGCAGAACATAAAGAAGAATAAGAAACCACAAAATTTTTTAAAAAATCAAGTTTGAAAGTCCTTTCAACCAATGTGGACATCATTATCGAGGATCCAGAAGATACCACCAATGACAAAAAGACTTTATTCCCTTTTTTTGTCGAAACAAACTTCCTTATTTCCTCAGTCCCCTGAACTCCCCAGAACAAGCAAAAAGGGTTTGTCACTATTTTCCTAGTAGCAAAAACCAAGACTTATTGATCAAACAAGATCTTTTCGTAGCCCCTTTTATTAATCATGCTCATCCATTTCGAAACAACGCCAAAATTTCTTTCAAAAATGCAAATTTTTTTACTAGGTTTAAAAAGCTAGAACCTTTTAAGATAGATGAATGAAAGTCTCGAGAAATCTATGATTTTCTTAGACTCTCATACTTTCAACCATCAATACACTATTGGATGAAAACTACCAACAATTTTCATCTACCATGTGGAACGCTCGGACCTACGCTTTTCGAGATAGCAGTTATCACAGGGCTTTCATCAATTGGGCCTGTAATTATTTTTGGCATGAAACTTGAGCACAAATACAACATTGTCGAGAAGAACTCTTCTGGAGAATTCATCAGGCAAAACATGGGAGAGTTGGGAGAGCAAGGCACACCAGTCACAGATGTTGAGCATGTGGCCTTCCTATACTACTGGCTGAATGCTATAGTTTTTGTTTGAGAAGCATTTTGATGCAAAAATTATACATTCCCCTTATTTCTCTCATTCATGAAAAGCAAAAACTCAATATGACCTAGCTACTTTTGGAAAACCTGTATGATGAATTAAGACAAATGGTCGACAGTGTAACACCCTATCACACAGAACTTTACGCTTAAGCCGTAAAATAGAGGCAGTGTGGTATTACGACATCTAAAATTAAAATATATACATAATAATAGTTGAAAGAATATAATAATCGATGAGCCTTGAAGGATGGTTTAAACAAATTCTCAAAAAGAAAAGCGCAACGCTCACATACCAGAAACTTGTGTACGAAAAAAAAAGTAAGGACATATACATATAATAGATTGGAGTGTCAAAGATACAGAATATCGAGCTCCGGGCTCAACCTGCAAAGCCAAGGCTGGTCGGAGAATATCATATACATATATATACAACTCAGATAATCGAAAATACATAAAGTAAACTCTTAGTTCTCCAAAAAAAAAGCCTCTAAGAGGGACAAAAGTGAAACATATAAAGGAGAAGTCTATACATATATATACATATACAAAACAACACCCAAAAGACAATATCCCAACTCCACTTGTGATAAAGAACTCCAGACGCCTAAAGAGGTGCCTCTTGAACTGCATCTGAAAAAGACAAAATATGTATGGAGTGAGAACCGGGGGGTTCTCAGCATGATAATAGTGCCAACATACATAATATATAAGGTCTCAGGAAATCCAATGGCGATCCAAGAACACCGACGCTCATATTTGAAACTTAGAATTATAAATTTTAAGACCATAAACAAGGTAGGTTATCTGAGGCATTTAGGCTCTAATCTAATTCTAAGTTAAGTCCCTCACTTCACCCTTTCCTCCAATCCTCAAAAATTTTGGTAGAACTATCCTCGTCACTCCTCCGCTAGACAAGGGGCATCTCAGTTGCAAAGACAAAGAAAACGCAAGTAGAATTTAGATATAGTAGGTAGCAAGTATAGCAAATAAGCATAGTGATCCCAAAGGCAAACCCAAATAATGCACAATCAAACAAAACATACATATGCATATGATGTATACCTGTCCTATGACTGATGAGTCTTATATGTCGGTTATAAAGCCAAACCCGATATGTCCGGTAGCTAACCCTGAACAGTCCCTCGTGCACGCATCCCCAAGAGTTTATGCATAGATTTTTCTCAATCATTTATCAAATTCAGCTCATTGGGGGAATTTTCGAGGAGTTAAAGTGCCCGGCCACATCTTGTGATGTAAGGTCAACAGAGTATCGAGTCTCGACCTGGAGCAAATGGTGGTGAGCCACTGCATCTATCCAGGGAAACTCGTATCTCAGATAAAAGGAAGTGCTCAAGCCAAAACATCTTTCAAGTTCAATTATTCTTTTTCATCATGGCCAATATTTATCACATACTCAATGTTTTTGCACTTCTCAATCATAATTTACCACTTCATAAACTTCCTTCACTTCTAAGTTACCACCCTCTAAAGGTTCAACTCCCTCACTATGATTAAAATTAAGTTTTAGGGTCTTAGAGAGTAAAAACAGAGGTTTAGAGGTTAGAAGATAGGTTGAAAATCACAAAAAGGTATTTTTTCCAAAAGCAGGGGTCTCGCATACGCAAGCCCTATCCGCGTATGCAAGTACGCTGAACAGAATGGAATGGCCACGTATGCACGCCATATCTCACGTACGCGGGGGTATAATTCTCCATCTCGTATACACAACCATTGTCCGCGTATGCGAGCATTCTAGGCAGCAGCGAATTCCCACGTACGCAGCCATATGTCCGCGTACGCAGGCCTTGTATCTTCTTAAAAAGCTGTTACAAAACCTGCAGAAACACTTTTGCATACCAAACTTTTGACGTGCATAACGTTTTAGTTAAAAACCATTTTTTGTCTGTTCTTCGAACGGCATAATATTCACGGATCCAATTTTCATCTAAGATAAGTTTGGAAAAGTTTGAGGGTCTGGAAGTCGAGTTATGGTTCGCCGAAATTCGGTCAAAATCAATATTTTCACAAAATTTGCTAAACCTCCATTTTTACCACATTTCATTTCAAAACCAATATTCACTCTTCAAACCATACCCATTGTGTATAAATTAAGATTACAACCATCCCATCTCCTCTCATTCACATCATTCTCTCAATTATATTTAATTACACTCCAAACACCCAAAATCATACAACATAACTCATCATGGTTCATTATCATCATTAAACATCAACATCAACAATCAACAATATCATTACTCATTAACTCCATAATATCATTATTCATCAACTCATTATCAACATAATTTCATGTTTATATCAAGGTTACTAAACATTAACATATTCACACATTTTCCACTTATCCTATAGTCTTCTAACCTATGTTTTCACGAAACATTATATGTTATCTATGAGAAACCAGAACAATACCTTAGACAATTCTTCCCTAAGCCAAAGACACCCTAATATCACCGTTCTTCAAGTGCTCACAGCCCCAAAGCCTCTCTAAACAAAATTTCAGCCACCAAGATCCAAAATCAAGCTCCCAACACTATTAATGAATTCCAAATCAACATAATTGAATCTATTTCCATAACATATCACCATAATCAATATTAAAGCTTACTAACTCACAATTCATAGGGGGTTTGAGGGTTCTTACCTTACCCATACACCAATAGAACAAAACCCAATAGTTTCCTCAAGCTAGTTTAATCCGAAACACCAAAATATCAAATTTCAATAACCAATTTTCCAAATTTTCAAAATTTGGAGGAAAGAGAGACTGAGGGTGAGATTGAGAGTTTCTTACCAAATTAGTTAGTGGACTTTGTAGAGCTCGACGCAGTGGTCGCGTGGCCATAAGTGGTGTAGCGATCGGAGCTCCGGATTGAAAATTATGTGGGATTGAAATTTGTGTCAAGAGTTTGTGTTCTTGCTTCTAACCTTTTCCCATTTCTCAGCGTGTGGGTGTATAATAGGATGAAGAAGCTGAGTTTTGTTTCTTTTATATGATGGGCCATTGGCCCAATTTGGGTCCGGTCTAACCGGTTCGGTCCGACATCCCAATTTTGGGTTGAAACTTTTAAAATTAATGCCGAAATTCATAATTTTAATATTTTTATTTCATTGTATTAATAAAATTCAATTTCATAATTTTTTTATTAATAATTAATTTATTAGCTAATTATTTACTAATTACGTGGGGTTTACATCCTACCCACCTAAATAAGAATTTTGTCTCCAAAATTCAGATTCAGTTACCTGAAAATAGGTAAGGGTAGTCTTCTCTCATTTTTTACTTAAGTTCCCAGATGTATTCCTCAATTTTAGCTCGACTCCAAGCAACATCTATTAACAAAACTCCTCTTCTGCATAGTTGCTCAACACTGGTATCGTCAATTTCTAACCGGGGTTACTTGACGCGTTAGATCCTCTCTCAGTTGTACATGTTCAGGTTTTAGGTTCTAAAACGTGATTGGCATCAGAAACGTACTTCTGAACTACGAAACGTGAAATACGTCGTATCGGTTCGAGAGATGTCGAGGTAGAGTTACTCGATATGCCACCGGCCGAATTCTCTTCAAAATCTGAAACGGTCTGTTTTTCCCACTAACTCAGGTCCCAATACACTTCTGCTTCAACCCCTTAGTCTTGATTACTCATCGGTTCCAGTTTGTTGAAGTAACCTTCACGAATACAGGACTTCCTTCTTCAAAATTTAAAAAAAATTCTCTCTTTAGGTCTGGATAACTCTTCTTTTGGCTTTTCATAGTGAGTATCTTAACTCGAATTTGCTTGATTTCTTCTCCGTCATCTCGACTATCGCTTCGGGAATTAAGATGTTTGATTCTCCAATTTCATTTCAATACAGAGGCTATTCATGCAACGTTCAACCTTACTATATTTCTGATGTATAGTCTTACCAATTTCTTCAATGAATAGTTCGCTTCGATAGGCAGAAGATAAGTGGACTTGGTTACTTAATACGCAATTACGTAATGACATCAAATTCTGTCCTAGACTCTGGCAAATCCATTATGAAATTCGTACCCATATCTTCCCACTTTCATGGTGAAACCCCCAAAGACTGTAGCATTCCAGATAGCTTCTGGTGCTTAATCTTCACCTTCTCATACGTCAAACACTCAATCACATGCATCGACACGTCGTCCTTCATTTCTGGCTACTCAAAATATCCTCTTTGATTCATGGTACGTCTTAGTTATTTTAGGGTAAATTCAAAAATCCTCTCTTGTGAGCTTCAGACAATAGTTTTCATCTCAACTTCCGATTTTGACATAAAATCCTCTCTTCATTCCTCCTCTATCACCCTTGGTATCTTCTTGATTTGACAAGCTTTACTATCCTTAATAGCTCTCTATCGTCTTGCTGCGCTTCCCTGAATTTCAGTCTTTCCATTGTTTGTAGTTGTAATTGATTCAGTCCGATACCTCCAACCACTTTCTCAACACCCAAATTAAGACTACATCCTTACTTATAATTCCTCCTCCTAAATCATCATCCAAACAACACTCAGAGACCTCCTATTCAGGGCGTCTGTCACCTTGTCACTATGTTACATCTGCGCATCCTAGACCCTTCGATAATGCACCGCAGTAATTTCGAATAGTTCATTAGGTTCTGGTATCACGAATATTGATACTAAGGCTAATTTTTCTCTCCAGATTCGAAAGCTTTTGTCGCATTTAGGCATCCATATAAATGGTGCATCCTAACGTATTAACTTAATCACAGGCAATACGGTTGACCAGAATTAAGGGCTTAAGGCTCCAAAACTCTTCTTGATGTTGCATACCTGCATGCTTCATATTCTGCGTTCAGAGGTTTTTGCTTCAAGAAACTATTGTCTTGAGGCTTATATCTAAGAATCTTACGAGATGCTTAACTAAGATCGAGTTGATTTTTGAAAGGATATTAAGCCCAAGGGCAATCAAACAACACAAACGGTGTGCGCTAGAAAATAGAAGGATGTCTTGTATGGTGATTAATCCAAATTTTAGAAAGTAACGAAATGCATAAGGGAAAGAATTAAGGTGCATATCAAGAAAAGAATCCAGATAAAAAACTTTGATAGAAAGAGCAAGGCACAATGAATCAAATAAGTCTTAACTATTTTTAAAAGATACAAGGATGCGAAAGAGGACACTCAACTTTCAGCAAGTCTCCACCACTCAAGAATTGTTTGATTTTATCAAAACAAGCTCAAGTTTATTTTGAGAGGGACAATCCCATATACAGATATATGCGTGTAAGGAACAAAATTGGAAAAATGATCAATTCATTAAGAAAATTAGGATAAATTCTAACGTAAGTTATAAAAGAAAGATTAGTTTGAGTCGCGAAGATTCGTTAGAACTCTTTCTCTCTCTCATAAAGCCTCTTATTGCCTTCTTTCCTTGACATAACCAGTACTCTCCACAGGAAAACACTTGGTCGAACAAATTTCTCTTCCAATACTCTCTTAAACTGAATCCTAAGTTCTGTCGATTCTAGCGGTGTCTTCTTATACGACACAATCGAGACTGGTCCAGCTCCCAGCATAAGTTTATCACAAATGCAATCTCTTTTAGATGTAGAAGCTCTGGTACATCTTCAAGAAATACCTCGAAAAAATTCCCTCATAGTAGGAATTCGGTCAAACTTCACTCGTCACCTAACCAATTAGCAATTAGCAATTAGAAGATAAATCCTTGTCATTCCTCTCCACTAAATTTCACAGTCACTGAATTTGAATAGCAACTCTATTCAGTTGTCAGCACTTTTGATCCTTAGATACAATTCAAATTGAATGCTCAAATTAGTTCAGCCCACTCCCGTTGCGTCACTCTAATCTATTAGCCTCCAAGACTTAACCACTTCCCTATGTTAACCAAAAATTGCTTTATCTCAATAATTGAAGATCATCGGCTGCTAATACATTTGGAAAAATCATGGTTCTCACAATATAATTGCGTGTTATGAAGAAATATTACATTCCTTTGTTATGTAAGGCAGTTAAATCAACGCAGGTACTTTTCCTGTGTGGAAAATTCTAAGACATATGCCCAGGTAACCCACAACTGTAACATAGACCTGTACCCAAATGGCATGTCTTGTTCGGATGATATCCTCCGCATTTCAGGCACCTCAAATCCTCTAAATACCTCTTCGTTTGTGTTTCCTTACCATGTCACTAGCGATTGCCATTTCTCTTGAAATTCTGGCTCCCTGAGGTAGTCTTCTTTCTTTTCTCCTTTCTGTAGGACTCTCGGCAGTCACTCCGTGCCTTCATAGTCCTTCTTGAGCATTCTCCCATTACTCGACCCGTGTCAACCAACTCCGAAAAACTTGCCATCCTTGTTGGTACCCCTTCATTCTGATTAGTATCTCCTCCTTCATGCCCATTACCGCCTCTTATGCCACGTCCAACTTGTTGTTCCGTTCCATTCAAAGCTCGGTTGGTCAGGGTAGCAGCCACACTCGTCATCGCAGTTACGAATTCAATCAGACTACCTATCAGTATGGTTACCTCGTTGCCTCTCTGTCCTCGACCTCGACCACGTCCACAAGACATCATTTGGCTCCCGTTCACACCAAATAATCGATATCAATATGATCAGTCTTAATATCTCAAGTCTAATGCTTCAAGACCCAAATACATGCTCATAAACAAATATGGCAGATATATCAGTTAGAAATCCTAATTGAAATGTAACGACACCCAAAGTATGCCTAGAAGCATAATCAGTCTGTCCCTCAGGCTCTACAGGAATGAACTGCACTGATACCATAATGTAACATCCTACCACATAGAGCTTTACGCTTAAGCAATAAAACAAAGGTGGTATGGTATTACGACCTCTAAAATTAAAATATATACATAATAATAGTTGAAAGAATATAATAATCGAGGAGTCTTGAATGATGGTTTAAGCAAATCCTCAAAAAGGAAAGCGCAATGCTCATGTAACAGAAACTTGTGTACAAAGAAAAGTAAGAACATATACATATAAGAAGCTCGAAGTGTCAAAGATACAGAATATCGAGCTCTGGGCTCAATCTGTAATTCTACAAAGCCAAGACTGGCCGAAGAATATCATATACATATATATACAACCCAGATAATCTAAATACATAAAATAAACTCCTAGTTCTAAAAAAAAGCCTCTAAGAGAGACAAAAGTAATACATATAAAGAAGAAGTCTATACATATACATAACAACACCCAAAAGACAATATCCCAACATCACTTGCGACAGAAAACTTCAGACGCCTAGTGAGGTGCCTCTTGACCTGCATCTGAAAAAGACAACATATGTATGGGGTGAGAACTGGGGTTCTCAACATAGTAATGGTGCCAACATAAATAATATATAAAGTCCCGAAAAAGCCAGAGGCGATCCAAGAACACCGACGCTTATATTTGAAACTTAGAATTATAATTTTAAGACTGTAAACAAGGTAAGTTATCTAAGGCATTTAGGCTCTAATCTAGTTCTAACTTAAGTCCCCACTTCACCCTTTCCTCCAATCCTCCAAAACTCTGGTGGAACTACCCTCGTCACTCCTTCGTCAAACAAGGGGCATCTCAGTTGCACATACAAACAATACAGAAAAAAGATAAACGCGTGAGAGGAGCCGTTGGCATAAGCTCAAACCTGACGGAGATGCTGGAGCAGCTAGATCGTTTGTGAGAGCAGATAGAGGTGTACAACCAGCAGATGCACGCTGGAGGCAGTGGCGCTGCAGGTACTAGCGGCAACGCTATTGGTGGGGCACCAACATCATCACCTACTCCATTGTCTCATCAGGAGAAAGACGACGATGACGATGATTACGGGGATCTGTAGGGTTTAAGGATTTAATATTTTTTAGGTCTACTTATTATATTCTACTTCTGTTATGTTTTATTATATTCAAACTATTTATTTTTAATAAAATAATTTGTTAATTTCTAGTAATTTTAAATTTCTACTAACAATTTTGTTACCAAGAGCTTTAATTTGACTACTAATTGTGGCTCAACTGTGTCAAAAAAAACTTCCATAGAATTTACCATCAGACGAATTCGACGGTAATTGGGCGTCAAAACACCTGATGTGACGCCAAAGTTACCGTAGGAATAATCCGATGGTAATAAGCAACTTCGACATATTCATTGAAAAAACCGATGGAAAAGTCGCCATTAATTAGCGTCGGATGAAAATAATCCACTAGTAAATAGTTTCCAGCGTCGTTTATACCATTTACTCCAAGACGACATTAAATTCCAATGTAAATTTGTCGGTACTTAGCATTTTTCTTATAGTGATGTTTGATCCAAGTCATGTAGATACGATAAAATTTATATTGCTTGTCGAAAGCCTAACACGATCCTCTTTCTTTATCTGTATTTGGGATGGACTATGTAGCATACGCAAAGTTATTCATCCCATCATATATTATTATATATCATTATTAAAGACAAACTTAATAATTATAATTTGTAATTTTTTGACATTTAGATTAAGATTAGATGGGATTAGTTTGGAAAATTGGATCTAAAATCCAATCTAATTTTTCAATTCATACATTTTGTTAGAATACAATATAATCCAAATTTTATTAACTTTTATTAACTTTGGGATTAAATCGGATTGATTTTTCTTTTTAACTTGCCCATAATATTTTTGGTAAGAAAGGCTACATGCAATTTTCGGGAGGCTATCTATTTTCTATAATTTTAAAATGCAACTATGGTAGATTGTACACTAAAATTAACCATTAAAATTAGTCACTAAGATAAAATATACATTGGAATATAAAATACACATTTAAAATAAGTTAAACTACATATATATTTGTATATAAATAGAGATAGCAGGAGCACCCAAACCTGCGGCTATCCGACCCGCACCTACCTGGTCGGGGCGGTCAATAACCCGACCTGGTGCAGGGCGGATCTTGTTCGGGGCAGGGAGGGGGTCAGATTTAGGGTGAACCTGCTCCGGAGTATATATATATATATACACTTAAAAATTAGGGTTTCCCTCACAGCCTCCTTCATACAGTCATACCCTCAGTCCAATCCTACCAGAGAACGTCTTCTTCTTCTCTACAGCCAAGCTCCTAGTCGCCAATCGCCATCACAGTTCTAGACTTCTGGTCGTCGTCGCTGCGCTGCCAAGGTTGTCACTATTGCTACACTGCCGAGCCCATCGACATCCCTGCAGTTCTCCTTTTCTCTAATCGTTATAGCTTTTTATGTCGCTGTCTTCCTCCTCTGTCTCTTTGCTTGTGGTAAGTTTTTCCTCTCTTATTATGAATGTGTGAAGCTTTACTGAGTGTTAAAATATGAATCTGCAGTTTGTGAATTTGTGAATTTGTGCTTCAATTTGGTTTATATATGTGCAATTTATGGCCCAATCTTATGTATAATCTGCACTCAATTTTGTGTTAATATATGTACTTCAATTTATGTCTGAATCTGAATCTGTACTATTCTAAATGTTTGAATCTGCAGTTTATGAACTTTTGACTTTGTGCTTCAATTTAGTTTATATATGTGCAATTTATGACTCAATCTTACATATAATCTGTACTCAATTTTGTATTTATATATGTTCTTTAATATATCTCTGAATCTGCACTTTACTTATGTGCATGTCCTTATTGTACTTCAATATATGTTGATTGAGATTGAATATATATATTATTTAATATTTATTTATGTTAATTTTTTTTAATAATACTAATTAATTAATTAATTACTATCTCTTTTGATTTTTAAATTTAAATCTTGATCTTCAAACTTTTAATGATAATAAAGATATAAAAAGTGATCAACATTAAGAATTGAAGACTTTTGTTTATATTTAATGTTGCAATTTTTTTATTATGGTGTTAAATTTGTAGTGATCAAACATTAATTTTTTTTTTAGAGAAAAGGACAAATAGGTCCCTGACCTTTTGTCCCGCGGATATTTTTGTCCCTGACCATTGAAAAATACTTTTAAGTCCCCGACCTTCACAAAATTTGGACGGATCAGTCCCTCCGTCCAAATGCCTCCGTTAGGGACTAATCCGTCCAAATGCCTTCGTCAGGGATTGATTCGTCCAAGTTTTGTGAAAGTTAGGGACTTAAAAGTATTTTTCAATGGTTAGGGACAAAAATGTCTGCAGAGCAAAAGGTTAGGGACCTATTTGTCCTTTTCTCTTTTTTTTAATTTCAAGTTATTTGATATTGTATGAATCTTATATTTTTATTTTAATTTAGGTATAAATTTTAAGATTTTATCTTAATTCATATATGAATATGGGATTTTTTATTTTAATAAATTAAATAAATATAATAATTATCGAAATAAATAATTTAAAAAATTATTACCGAAATCTATTTCTCTATCTTATCTTGTTTACACTGTAAACGATATAATTTTGCACGTATCTCGTTTACAGTGTAAATAACCGTTCTTATTTTTCTCTATTTTATTTATCGTGCATCAACTTTAGGCTTCTCATCTTTTAATTTTTAGGAGTGGGCACAATTATAGTATCTATTCTCATCATGGAACTTGAACATATACAAATTTTTTATTTTTAAAATTTAAATCAATCCAATTGGATCTATAATTTAATCTAAAAATTTTTATGTACTCTTTTTGAGTGCTAATTGATCAAACATATCCATTTTAATATTTTCTATCAACCTTTTTAAGTACTAATTGTATGCTAAAATTTTGGATTATTGATATTATTAATATTATTTATTATTTTCAGAAAATATATTTTTATATTTACAAATACGTGTATTTTGTTTACAGTGTAAACGAAATATACACGTGTCACGTGCTACTTGTCTTATCTCGTTTATTTAATTTATTAAAATAAAAAAATATAAGTGTTATTTAATTTTTATAGAGACGGGTAGAAATGGGACGAGTACTCGCGGACGGGTTAGGATAGAGCAGTCTACTACCTGTAGATAGAGGTGGGGTGTATAGTAGTGAAGTGAAAGGAGGGCGGGGAGAGGTTCGGATAAAATAAAAAATTGCTCCTACCTGTCACTCCTATATATAAATATACAATGACTGATTTTAGTGTACAAATAGTATTTTTGTTTAAAAAATTCTCCTTGAATTTTCCTGGCTTAGTCTTGGGGGCTCTCTAGGCCCAGATCTGTGCCCATGTAGTCATGCAGTTCTTAAGCGTCCTCTTGTGGGTCCGTGGTTCTCAGTTAACTTGTATTGGGGGCCTAGTTAAGTGATTACCTGTTCTAACCCAAGGAAAAAAAAAAGCAAGACCAAAAATTCAACAGGTAATAAAAAAGAACTTCCTCATTGTAAAATATGTCCATAGAAAAATACCACATTGGCAGGACCAACAAAAATCCACCTAAATTATTTTGTCGTTGTTAAAAATATTTTTAAATTTTATTATCGATAAAAAAATTCTCAAATTATTTAAAAATGTAACAAAAATACACATTCTTAAACTGAAATATCTTACATTAACAAAAAAAAAAAAGTGATATAACAAATGCAATTTCTTATGTAAAAAGATTCTGGCATCGCCAACACGTCATATTTTGACGTTAACGGAGCAAGTCTTTAATCATGATTAGGTATTTTTGGCACGTTTTAAAATTATGAAAATATTTTTGTCAATAATAAAATTTAAAAGTATTTTTGTCAATACTAAGATAATTTGAATACATTTTTTGTGGTTTATCTCCAAAATTAAACAAACTAAAAATCAATCATCAAATTAGTTCATATATTATTTAATTTATTTTTAATATATATTTTATATTTCAATGTATATTCTATATAGATCACTAATTTAATAGCCGGTTTTTGTATGTCCATGTAATATAATTAGTTTTTTATCTATCTGTTGAATGGGAGCGGTCAAACACATTTAGATGTATTTTAGATAGATAATATGTTAGTTTTCGGGTTTGGCATTAATTGAATTTCAGTTTCAGTTTAATTTAATTGTTTAGTTATTCAATTTAGTTTGCTCTTTGAATTGGGAGTTAAATAAGTCTACTTTTTTACAAGAAAGTTACCTTCTCCACCCTTGCTTTTGAAAGACAAACAATAGTGGAATTGTATCTACACACATCATCCTGTACAGCGAGCATCAACATTTTTTTTGAAGGCACATTCCGACACAGGAAAAGGGTAAAAAGCAACACAGAATTTCAGTACACGAGAAGACTAACTATTATTAAGTTCACATGGAGCTGCGGGTACAAAGAATGTACCCAGAGATAAGTGAGCTAATAGCAAAGGCAACAAAACCAAGGAATGCCATACTAATTGAGGCACTTGCCATCTCTGTGAACTCGTCTTTCCCCCAATTCGATTGCCAATCATCGACCCGGGTGGCTGCACATGATGATGCCGATATCAGAAGATATGCTAAAACCTGCTCATCAATTTTTGCAGATATATTAATTTTCAAAAAGTAAAGGCTTTGGTTCTTGCTGTGAAGGAAAATTATGTACACAGGAATCAGAGAGTTATGCATCAAATTTCACTAAATGCAAGTTATAGTATAAATATTGCATTTGAATAAGAACTTGGACATAGAAAGGTACTCATTATCTATCAGCTAATTGGGTAATTGTTAGAGGCCTACTACATATATGGTCACATATATTATTCAAATCATAAATATTCTTAAGTAACAATGAGAAACTGAAAGTCCAAACTAAAGGTGAAGAATCTCATGACTTGCCTGATCAACAAAGAAATCAAAGTGGGAGCGAAGGTGGTGGTTGATCATGTGTTTCCCTGTGACTAGTTGATAAACCAGATCAAATGCTTGTAATCCTGCATATGCAAATGCGATGATATTCACAGATAAGCAGTACCTGCCATATCATTAAGGCTTAATCATCACATGTATC
>NC_029789.2:120976733-120984642 GCF_000816755.2 Arachis ipaensis | reverse complement strand
AAAAACAAGTAGCAGAAAGGAAGTATAAGCGACGGTTTAAAAGACCAAATTATGATACATAATTAGGCTGTAAATTCTAAGTATTGCTTTACAATTAGAATAACACCTATAATAATGGCTCCCTAAACCCCTCACACTCAAGATCGAACACTTGTAGCATACACTATACTAGAGACTCCATGTGTGCAGGTGGCCCAACAGCCCCAACTTACAAACACAGGGTGGCTTTGATATTATATTAGAATAGCACTCACCGATTCAAGACTATATCCTCACATGTGAGACTTCTAATACCATCAATGGGTTTTAGGTACCATATAGAAACTCAGAAGTATGTTCAAGGATAACAAAGCTTGTATGAATAATTTAACCGGGGAATTAATATTATCTAGTATTTGTCTATTAGAGATATAACCATTTATGTGCATCCTCCTGTCCGCTTAAACATTTAGGAGAAATGATATCATGATAGCCGAACATATTTCTTCCAATAATCCATACCAATATCATTAAATAAAATTTGAATCTGGTCAAAGCAACATGAATTGGACTAACTATTATCAGTACTGAAAATCCACTGAACTTAACTGAACTAATCTGGATCATTAAGTTCTTGCCTATATAACTCTTATGCTCTAATCATTATTGAAAAGAGAATTAACAATTGTTATAATAATAAATAATTATAATAAGAAAGTTGGGAGTACCTATATTCCTTATAGCGATCAAAGGAATCGCCACTCCAACCCTGAGTCCTATCGGAAGCCATAACCGAAAACGAGATCAGGCACACGACAACCTCGCTCACCCGGAACCCTAGCGCCGCCTTCCTCAACGCCTCCTCCCTTCTCCACTCCCCCTTCGACTCCCTCTGCGGCGGCATAACAGGAGGCGGTGGTGGCGCGGGAACGGCCGGCGAATGATGCGGCGGATTCTGGCGCCTCGTGGATTTTTCGGGAGTGTACTGTGTGAACTTGTCGACGGCGACGATAGCCTTGGAATTGTCGAAGGGCTTCGCCGGCGATTCCTCCGACGACCAGTATATCGGCGATCCCTGCGTGTTGGCGGCATCCCACCGCGGTGAAGTGTGGAACGGGACCGGCGACTCGAACTTATTCGACGACTCGGAGTTTTTAGAGAGCGATTTATTCATCGCGGTGATGCTGCGTTCTTTCTATTTTGTTGCGATTTTCAGTTCCCTGCGCTTCGCGGATTTTCAAATGAGATAAAAGAAGCAAGGAAAAGAAGGAAGGGAAATGGAGTTATAGAGAGGTGGAAAGAAGAAAAGTTCAAAAAAAGAGATCAAAAGAAGAGAGATTAAAGAAAGATAGAAAGGAAAAGGAAAAGGGTGTTTGGGTGGAGAGAAAAGAGAAGAGAGGGAAAAAGAAAAACTAGGAGTTAAGGGATTGTGTTTGTGTGTGGCTTCCTTTAGTGTGGGCCGTGCCACGTCATTGCATTTTGTTATGCTGAGGAAAGCTTAGCATATTACTTTTATTAAAACCAATTGTTTGTTGCCATGTGGGTCAATCACTTGGTAATTGTAGACTTATAGTAGGGTGGACTATTTACTATTGGTTCAGTTCTTGATTTGATTAGTGAGGGTGCATGGTAGGAAAGGTTTTACTTCCGCATTGGATCGGAAGCTTGAGTTGTTTTCTTATCTTGCATGTAGTACTATTTGGGATTTGACTTTAGTCATACTGGCACTAACTTCAATCAAGGTGGCAGATAAAAGTACATAATCATTCTTTTATCTTCCGAAAATCTATACCGAGATAATAATGAGATGAATCGATGATAAATGTACTCTCTATTTGGATAAATTTTTGAAAAAAAAAAAAATCAAAATGTAATTATTTCTTTTTTTACAAAATTGTGATAATAAATAGTTTTTTTTTATTAAAATCAGATTTTAGATTATTTTGATTTTATAAAAAACATTAATTTGTAAAACTATTTTTTTAAAAGAAAAATCAGAAATACACAGATGCCATGTATCATAAATGTATGTCCCATTAACTAGTGGAAGTGTGTAACCAATTATCAACTTAAATCTAACCCTTGAGCCACACGAGTGTGGCCTAATAACTTAAATATGTCTGATGTAAGTAAGTAGGGCTTGCAATTCATACTCTACTCGCGAGTATTCAATTTGGTCCAATTCATTTGGGTAGGGTATGCTATTCGACTCGTTGTAGGTAAGATAGGATACGGGTTTAGGGTATATCCTACCTTACTCTATTCGCACTTCATATATAACACATATTTTATTAAAAAATAAGTATATAGTGAAGGAATTGAAAGTTGAACCTACAACCTCTCCTATGTAATGAATTATAATAAGTGAACAACTACTAAACTAGTTAGTTAATTTAGTAATTTAGAGCATTAGTTTTTTATTTTTTATGTTATTAATATGTATAAAATTTGAAATGATTGAATTTTATATTTACTTTAAAAAAATTTGATATTTCTGCGGGTCGGATAGAGTAGGGTAGGGTTTAGAACTTTAGGGTGCATAGTAGGGTTAGGGTTGAGAGATTCTCAACCCGCGAATAGAGTAGAGTAGAGTTTTAATAAAATTTTCAACCTGCGCGTAGGGTTAGAGTAGAGGCCAAACCCTACTCTACCCTACTCATTGCCAGCCCTATAAGTAAGAGGCATAAAATTATTAACAGAACTAATGATAAAATAATATTATAACCATTTTAAAACAAGAACTTAAATAAGATATTTAAAATGTTAAAAATAACTTTAAATCTTAAAGATTTAGTCCAAATATTGTTAGAAATAAAAATAATACTTTGATCCATTTTATTTCAAGTATCAATTATACTTGTGTATATACTCTTATAACTACTTAGAATATTTTTTATTTTACTTTTTATTTTCAGATTCTAAAAATATTTGTTAAGACAATTTGCTAACAAGTCTTCCTAAAATTATCAATTTAAAAAAATATTGAAAGAGTATGCAATTTAAAATTTTAATACATTTATTATATATTTATTTTTGTAAAAATGAAAACTTCTAATAACAATAATTTTAACGAGTATCCTAAGAAAACCATATGCATACTTCTCTTCCAAGTTCCAATTACTACCATCATAGCTCCCAAACAAGTTAGACTTCCCTTTCCTTCATCGCCGAAAGAAGACTTTCCTTTCCTTCTTCCCCCAAAAAATATTTAATTACATTATTAACCACCAATTCTTTGCAATCCACTTATAAACTGCCCAGATCTTTCTATAATGCTCCCATAATAAGTTGCTAGATTAATATAATGATATTTGTTGTCATTAACATCTAAAGATAGAATAATGGAAGAAAATAAAGGAAATCCATCCGGACCAACAAGCTTTACAATTTAGGGGTGGCAACAGTTAGGGTAGGGTATGTAGGATTTGGATCTAACTCTAATCTTACATGTGGGTTAAGATTTTTATATAAACTCAATTCTATTTTATTTATGGATTGAAAATATTTTAACTCTAACTTTCCTAATTCTTAATCTAGGGATACCTAATCCTATCCGTGAGTTATAAAAAAAATATAATATTATTATATAACTTAATGATAATTTAAAATAGAACTGATTTTTATGTAAAAAAAAATATATTAAATTATTAATTAATAATCTTCTCTTAGTGGTAACAAATCTTTTGTATTTAATGAAAGGTCTTTGATTTAACTTCCACTTAAACATATTTTTATACAAATATATAGCATATACATATATAGGATGTGGGCAACGTCAGGTAGAGTTAAAGTTCAACTCCCACCCTATCCAACCCGTACGAAAACCCTATCCGTTGCGAATTGGATTGACAATCTTACCTGACCGGATTAGATCGAATTGGATACCCGCGAACACAGTATATGTTGCCACCCTAATTATAATGTAGTAGTAAAGTAATCAGATTTCTTTCACTAGTGGGACTATCTTTAGCAACTTCCTCTAAAATATAACCCACACTATCTACCGGAAAAGCTACCTCCTACAAACTTTAGTACCATTTACACATATAAAATCAATTATACGACACAACGTGCCAAATAATGTAGTTCTAGCCTTCTCACAGGATACCTTTTGTTCTTTACTCCACCAAAAACGCTCTTTAAGTTTATATAGAAATCTTCATGCAATGGGCAACAAAAGCATCTTTCTCCCCAACTTATCTTGAGGTACCTTTTCATGAAACTACAATTTATTGAATAAGGTACTATTTTAGCTCAAGATTGATTTATTAGTGATGCGGAGGAGCTAAACTTGATCCCAAGCTAAATTAACTTGTGCGAAGAGGATGGCGGACATCCAATCGACAGTGATCCACCGAAATTGACCTACATGCATTTGACTCAAACCTTAACTATTAGAAACATTGCTAACTTAATGATTAGGTCATATATTGAATCTGTTATATCATAAAGATGCACAAAGAAAAGGACTACTACGAGAAATGGAATTGCCCAAATGTATATTATTTGAATTTGACTTTTGAATTGAAAACTCTCATTTCAATTCATTCATTTATTTATTTGTCCACTTATATGATATCTTTTTATCCTTAGGAGGAATATAATTTTCACAGTAGTGTTTATATTGTCTCATGTTAGTTATAGATATAGTATTATTTTTTTTTAACAAACAAGCTCAATACAAAAAAATAGAACGACAGTAAAACAAAGTCACAAAAACTAACAACAAAAGTAAAAATTAAAAGCTATCCCCAATGTTATCTCCAGCATTGCCATTAATAATAGAACGGATCCAAACAACTTCACTTTCTATAACTGGTCAATGATCCGTGAAAAATTTATTCTACACCAGTTTCCTTGTTATGAAAGATCTGTCCGTTCCTTTCTAACCAAACATTTCAAATAACTGCAAAGAAGCATATGAGTCACTTGTTGCGCTCCTCTTTTCTGTTAACGACACATGTCCAACTCTCAAAGTGTTCTTTCAGCGAGTTCGAAACAGACCACAACCTCCCAAATCAGATAGTCACGCACACCACACCTGCAAAATAAACTCACAACCAAGAAACAAATGGTGAATAAATTCAATATCTTTTTTACACAAAACACATAAGTTATCACCCTAACTAATAATCCCATCCTGTATAATTGTTTTTTAATATTTATTCTTCTTATCAAAACAAACCAAATAAATAACTCCACTCGTTATGAAACCAAACCCTTTCATAAGTTGCAAACTCACCCTATAGTATTTTCATATTTTTCAAAAACAGGTATTAATTCAATTTTCATTCCACAAGCCTCAATAGTTATTAGCTCTTTTGGTGAACCATCTTTTTATCCAAACACTTTGTTTATAACAGAAGACCTTGTGCTAAATTCTAAATTGTGCCTGAACTCCATTTCTCACAAACAGAATGCTTTTATGGTATATATTGTAGATTTTGACATTGCCAAGAGGTCTGTTTATCATTGGCACATGATGATATAATATATCTATTTGGAAAAATCCTAAAAGTAGAAAATTTTTTTGCTGTTTTTCTGTATATTTGGTTATTAGGCATACTATAAGACGTGTCCTTTAGACACCAGTCATGGCTCATGCCTCATTTTGTGCCGGGTCAGTAATTTACTCTTTATTTATTCTTATTTTATATTCTTACTTATTGGGCCTTCACAACAATGGAGTTTTTATTATTTCATGTCTTTTGTGGAGACTGGAGAGAGTGGTATACAGAGGCACAACAATCCACATGCACATAAAAGGTCAAATAAGGTACTTCCAGAGTTCCTGTCGTACACTATTGTGTCATTCAGCAAAATTTATATACACAATCTCATAGTAATGACTAAAGGAAGAAGAAGAAATGGCTAACTCATGAAAGGAGTAAGAGCCTATAAAAATTACAAGTGCCTGTGTGTGAGGGATAAAGCTATAAACCTAAGGAAAATAGCATAGTAGTCGAATTCTCAATGTCCTGCTCACATAGAAAAGAGAAGAAATCAGACAGGCTGAGGGAACCATGGCTCAATCTGGTAGTTTCAGCCGGTTGAATAGCACCAGAAAACTTTGCTCTGGCACAACATAAAGGAAACCAAGATCTGCACCTTTCATGTATGGTCCTATGCCCTAAATATGACAACAGCAGAAACCAAAGAATGTCAAAAGAAACAGTAACAAAACAAGTATGCTAGTAGAAATATCGGTCAAGTTTGAACATTTAAAAATAAATAAGTAAATAAAAACTGTGACACATGCACTATCAAGTTACCTTGCCGTTAAGTTGGAGTAATTCTCCCTCAACCCATTTTGGATTTTGAAATCCAAAGTCTGCTATTCGCCCTTGGCCCTTATAACTTGCAACCTTTTCATAAATGAGTGTATTCAAGGTTAGTTGTATATCTCCAGGACAATCCGAAATGACCCAACTCAAAGACAGAAACTACGGTGAAGAAGAAAAGGAATGCAAACCAACATAAAAGTATGTAAGGGGAAGGAGAAAGCTTCTTGAAAGCAATAAATACATACAGACATGCAATCACTAAGAGCAGATTAAAGCAATATAATACGTGAAAAGTACTGCCAATTCGCAAAAAACGGAATTAAATTGTGCATGTAGTTGATGCAACAGCAAGTACGAGGTTATAAATAAAAGAATGTTTGGATACGGCTCAGTATTAAGGTTTGGAGTTTGCAACTAAGCATACCACGATAAGAATTTACAACCATATACGCAGATATGGTGGTATTAAATTGTAAAGTGCAATTACCACTCCTAATTCATCAGGATACATTCCACGGTTGCTGTTACGGTTGACTCTGCCGATTTTAGCACGGAATGTCACCTGCATACCCAAAACAAAATTTAACTTTCCTATAATGAGCACGTAGTTGATAGAACTATATGATACAACAAGGATTATTATCAGATTCGAAATGCACAAAACCTGGCCAGCAGGAACATTAAGATCCCCTGTCAACTTCACTGCCTCAACATATTCAAAGAACTCCACATCTGAAGGGTTGTTTGCATCGTCGGCATCATTCCAATGTCCAAATTTTCTCCTCAACTGTACTACTTCCGTGCCATAAGGGCCAAATGCACCAACATAGAGTCCTACATGTCAGCCAGAACAATTTATTTATAATGAATTTTTCCAAGGTTACAAATTACAGCAGTGCCAGTTGGTCAAACGGAGAAGCAAACTGACCATCAAAAGGATCAAAACCCCCTCTTGGAGTGGAAATCCGACTAAAATATGTATCTTCAGATAACCTACTTCTTTTCTGTGCTTGACTAATAGCAAGTTTGACAATTTCACGCATGTTTTTGGTAACCTAAGTAATTGACATGAAAATCATAATAATCAGATACAGTTTAAGAACTTCGGAAGGGAGGGGCAGAATCCACAATCATCTTTTCCAAGGAATTTTTTGAATAAGCTTACTACAGTCACAAGCATTTGACAATAATAGATAGAATAGTAAAATAAGCCAATTCTGAAGATAAGTTAATAAAAGTAAAATTGACGCAATGTCACATTTTTTTTGGAAAGTTATATCCACCTAAAGAAAATGAAATATTATTTATGCAGTATCAAATCCATCTTCTGACAGTGTACTAAAATCAATAAACCAACGAGTAAATTACACTAATATCTCGTTGTTTATAAAATTAACATAAATATCTTATGTACAAAGACTCGCCCTTTGCAACTGACTTTCCAGGGATATGCGAACAGGAAAATAAAATGAAGACTGGTCTAACTAGATGATGTGGTTGATAAGCAAAACTGATACAGAATAAAAGTTTATCATCCGGATGATTCATTATATGCAAAAAGATGCAGACTTATCATCGTAATCATAACAGCTACTCTCTCCATTCTGTGTTAACAGTGGAAAAATAACTATGAAAGAATAATTGGA
>NC_029789.2:120976311-120976661 GCF_000816755.2 Arachis ipaensis | reverse complement strand
GAGTCCAAAAAAACACAAATAATACGTACAAGATCCTTTTTCCCCCTCCCCCCTCAAAATGACAATTTTGCTTGACCCAAGAAAGCATTCTGTAATTCTACCAAGTATGCCTTAGCAGAATATATGTTTGATTAATCTTTTTTAAACAATGATTGAGAGCCTCTTATCTAAATCTCACCTTAGAAGCAACTTTGTCAGTCCAAAATGCCTTCGCAACCTCAGGAGGCATAAGCTCTGTGAATCCTTGTGCTGCAAGAGCTGCAACTTTGATATTTGACACTTTACTTTCTCTTGTATCAAGATCTAGATTTCTCCTAGGAATGTGCAAGGCAAAAGAATCTCGTTCCATA
>NC_029789.2:120962985-120976257 GCF_000816755.2 Arachis ipaensis | reverse complement strand
GTCCTTAACAGGAGTATCTTCATCATTGTGTACGACTCCACCAATAAAGAGCTTCATATCCAAATCCTTTTCTTCTCCAGAGGTATCACTATCTCCTCCTAGAGTGACCCCATCAGGTTCGTCCAGATTATTATCTTCCTCTTCAGAATTCTCGCTGGAGCTTGTTTTCTTACTATCTTCTTCCATCAACTGCTTAATAGATTCATTTTCTGCTGCCTCTGTTTCAACACTGATGTTCATAACTTTAACCTTCAATCCTGGAATTTTTTCTTTAAGAAAATTTATGACACTTTTAATGCCCTCCTCGGTGGCCCCGTCAATGTTACTGTTTTTATCATCATTAGGCTCAGCCTTCTCTTCATGTTCCTCTACCTCAACGGAAGAGATATTTTCAACCTCAGGTTTGGATGGGCTTTTAGCAGGTACAGATGGAGGTTTACTCATTGAATTTCCTCTGTTTCGCCGTAAGTACACTACCTATTAAATGTTACCAGATGAGACATCATTAGCATTAGTGCATTACATGCATAACGCGAAAGCTAATTATACTATACAGAATGGGTCAGCTATGATTAGCACTAGTATTAAACTTTTTTTTTTAAATAATAATAATAATAATAATAATATGTTCTGATTTCCAATCCTAAAATTCATTTTGTTTAGCTTAGTTTCCATTACTGAATATTTGCATCAGTACCCCAAATTATGTTTCTTTGGATATCTATAGGTCATGAATCAGAAGTATCTTCGATCAGATCGAAACAATTCAAATCATCCATGTTTCCTTGAATCTATGGGTAATATTGACAAATTACAAAAAACAATATTTTGTTAAAAATTTTGCATGTTACCTGCATGTGATATGTGTCATCAGCATTTTTAACCACGTAAATTTCAAATACTGGCGTCCCATTGGATGCTGTAATCAACTGTCTGTAGTAAAAAGCCAAACATAAATAAGCAATTTTTCCCAATTACAAGAATAAAAATTCGAAAGTTGGGGAGAACATACCTTGGGCTGTAACTCTTGCCAATGAATCTACCCATACCAGGACTTATATGAATTATTCTACCAAAAGGGTCATCTGAATTTTTTGAGTACCCCACCCACCAACCCACCTGATCATACGTAAAGATAAAATTGGTGTTGGACATCAGTGGATACAGTTTACAGAAAGTTGTTGGCATTACTACCATAATCAACACACACAATTACAAGTCATGATCACAACTAGGTTCATACCATTTATTGTATATCGGCTTTCTATAGAATATCTCTATCTTCCTAGACAACCGAAATAATTATGTTTCCAATGCAGTACAGTGTCTCTATTGCAGGTTCTTAATCTACAATAACAGGCATACCACTCAAGCTCCTATAGTCCTATGAATAACTTCTATTGATATTATCCACAGTCATAAACTTATAACTAACATATTTGACAATGACAGTTTCCAGATTTCTTCCAAAGATATATCTTTCTTTACTTGATGAATACCAACTTAGAAAATTAAGAATTTTAACATAAAATCAAGTAGTTAGATTGTCACTGATGAGTAAGGAAAAAGTTTTTGTTTACAACTAGCCCCTCCAAATCAGACCCACAAATTTTCCAAACATTTTTCACCTCTTACTCTCTCCTCGCTCTAGACTCTGATGGTTATTGGTTCTGATTGGCACATGACCTTTAAGTTTTCAAAGAACACAATGTGAGAAAGAAATATGTAATAGTTATTTTGTACAGTATATATTTTAGCTGTCTTCCCCAGTGGGGGCATGCACAAGACTGGTATGCCATGGTTACTTGTGTTTCTTTAAATCATTGTTATAGTGGAATTATCCAACAAGTTATTATTAGACAAACAAGAAAGAAAGAAACCACTTTTAAAATTACAGGAGGAAAGTTGACTTTTTAATAACAGCTGATAGTAAAAAGCAAAGGAATACCAGCCCACTTCCAGTGTTCCTACATAATCTTGAAGCGTCATGATAGCGTTCATCATCTATGGCATCCTGGACATAAAGAAATATGATGTTATAATCAGTAAAATCTCTAAGTAGGAAAAATTGAGAGAATGACAGTCTAACTAATCCAAACAAAAATATTTGTCTAACCTTCAATTGAGCCATAATTTCAGAAACACTGTCCTTGGATGTTGCTTCTTCTATAGTTCTCTTCAACTTGGCTGCTTCCTGGAAGTCTTCCTTTTCAATGGCATCTTCAAGTTGAAACTGAAGGGCATGAAGTAGAAATCGTCTGAGTAAGTATTTACAATCTACTATTTACTATTTACACAAAGTAAACACTCTACTTTGTCCACCAAAGTCCCAAGATACAAGCATCAACTTCTTCCCTCAATATCATAAAGTATAATAAATTTAGACCCTCACTCATGCCAAACATCATTAAACTAGCCCCAAATTAGGCTTTTGTTACACTCATTTGTCTCATCGGATTTTAATATCTTAAGATATTTAAGGGACAAAGCTGGTAAAGCGTTTCTCGGCCTGCGTACACAGTTACACTTAATTGTCTTTGTTCAACAACAAATAAATTTAATAATATGCATAATTGAGGCACTAAGTTATTGAATTTCTTTATTTGAGAACAAAGTTTATGACACTTAGCCAAGTACATCTGCATGAGAAACATAGTACTTCACTTATTTACTTACAAAAACCACCTCAGCTTTCAAAATAATAAATTAATAATTACACCCTGGAAAAATCTTCCGTTGGCTTCTGCTTTTCATTTCTCATAAACATCATCTCATCGTCGTTTAATGGAAAATCAACGAAATTAAAATACAATAACTAAACAAACCACAACGCCTCTATGTCCTTTACTAAACCAAATGATAATTATTGTTCTTAGCAGGATAAATATCCCATAATACTTCATTTCATTCAACTATCGTCATAAAGTCAAACAGTATGACAATTTTTTTCTGCTTGGGTATAAACAATAACAAAAAATAATACTCAAGACTAGAATTTAATTGTGAGTGTAACACAGAATGTAAGCATGTGAATTGTGACACTAAGACAATTACAGTGCATCAGAACTAATATCTATAATCTATACTTCTATTTCTATACTATATATACATAAATAAAATGGGGATTAACCTATTTGGGTCAAACTTCTATAATCCATAATACTCCACTTTTAAACTTCCACAATAATTCCCCAATTTACCGAAGTTCACAATACCACGTCCAATTTCTGTCCTGTAGCTAAATTTCAATCTCAATTTTTGTTTTCTTTTCGAATACTATGGGGTTTAATCTGAAGAACAATCGTGCCTGTCAAATTGCTTTGAACAATAACATGAATTAGAGGGGGAAGGGAGGGTACCTTGAGAAGAGAAACGAAGCTCTCAGCCTGTTCAATTTCAGAGAAATGGCGGCACCATCGGTTCCAATCCCACTTATTGACAGAAGAAGATGAAGACGAGGATGACGATGATGAAGTCTCGTAGTTGGTACAGCGGCATAAGTGGGTGCGGGTCCTTCCGGGGAACACTAATTGAAGAGAAAGAGGAAGAGAGTAGTTTTTACTGTTGTTGCTGCTGGGAGCGATACAACTCAGAAGGAACTTCTTTGGGATAGAATCAAAAGAAGAGGTGGTGGATATGGCCTGGGAGACACCCAAGGTGTTGGCCACAACCACCATGGTTACGGTTACGGATAAAAGAATGGAGTTTGAAGAAGACGATGATGGATGCAAAATTGCAAATTGATGTATTTGTTGTTGGGGATAAGTTTTTCTGATGGCCAAAGGATATGTGCAAATCACTACACAGGATTAGTACGGCCTCAAAGTTAATTACTTTTAATCATAATTTTTTATTATAATTCTAATTCTAGACATCAATATACTACCAAAGTTGATATATTTTAATTCTGTTTATTTGTCTTATTAAATTGGATTTTATATTATAAGTTTAGAATTTCTTTTTTATTTTAATCTAATAAGAGATTATAAAGACTAACGCCGTCTGTGGGGATCGAACCCACGACCACGTGGTTAAAAGCCACGCGCTCTACCGCTGAGCTAAGACGGCATGCATTTTTAAGTCTACACAATTATTAATATAATTAAATCAAGGCAATTTACATAAATAAATTGTTTCACCTTTAAAATTACGCAAATGCATTGTTTCCAAAACGAAGACGTAAATGCATTGTTTCATATATCTATGGAAATCGCTACTGACAGTAGCGGTTTACACAAACACAAAATCCGCTGCTGTCAGCCGCGGATTACGTTGAGTTGTGGCAGCATGAAAACCGCTGTTATCTGTTGAGTTGTGGCAGTATGAAAACCGCGGTTATCTGTCGCGATTTCTGCATGATTATGGTTGGTCATAAACCGCTATTGTCAGTAGCGGTTTATGTGCATTGGGACACGTGTGAGTATGAAAACAAATATTGTGAAATGAATTTAATTTATCATTTTAAAATATAATTTAAAAAATATAAATATGCATGTAATAAACTTTTTATTTGTATTTATTATTAAAAGTGAGACCAAATTACAAATAAAAAAATACAGTACTCAAAGTATTAAATTATATAAACCAAGACTAATTTTTTTTATTCTCATCTCTTTTAAAATTTATAAATAATAAAATAATTTATTTTTAGCCAAAAGTTCATGAGTTTTAAAATTGATGATGATAAAAAAAAGGAATGAAGATAAAAAAATTTATTTTATAGAAAAAATGTATGCTTTAGTGAATTTTTTACTAAAAATAAATTATTTTATCATTCATGAGTTTTAAAAGGGATGAAGATGAAAAAAAATTAGTCTTAGTTTATATATTTGAGTACTCTGTGAGTATTCACTCTTTGATTTGCTATTTAGTCTCATTTTAATAATAAATACAAATAAAAATTTATTACATGCATATTTATATTTTTTATTTTATTCATCAAAATTATGATGCTATCACTATTATTTATCTAATCAATCAACTATAAAATACAACTAATTTTTATTTTTTGGCATAAGACAACAAAGTTGCACAATAAAAAAAATTTATTTAGCTAGAACCTCAATTGCAAATCAGCAGCAAAGAACACAACCCATGTTTCAAACTCCCCGAATTTTCTTTGTATGGTTGATATAAATAAAAGAGAATGAAGTGATTTTTAAAGAGAAAAATATATGATTTAGTGAACTTTTGGCTAAAAATAAATTATTTTATTATTTATAAATTTTAAAAGAGATGAGAATAAAAAAAATTAGTCTTGGTTTATATAATTTAATACTTTGAGTATTGTATTTTTTTATTTATAATTTGGTCTCACTTTTAATAATAAATACAAATAAAAAATTTATTACATGCATATTTATATTTTTTAAATTATATTGTGAAATGATAAATTAAATTTTATTATTTATGATATTATTTAAATAATATATACCATTAATTATTTGTTTTGTAATTATTTTTTTAGATAAAAAATAGTTTTACTATTTATTTTCATACTCAACATAAACCGCTGCTGCCTCTAGCGGTTTACACACGTGTCACAATGCACATAAACCGCTACTGACAGTAGCGGTTTATGACCAATCATAATCATACAGAAACCGCGGCAGACAACAGTCGTTTTTATGCTGCCACAACTCAATGTAATCCGCGGCTGACACCAGTGGATTCTGTGTTTTGTGTAAACCACGAGTAGCGGTTTCTATAGATATATGAAATATTGCATCTCGTTTTGGAAACAATGCATTTACGTAATTTTGAGAGTGAAACAATTTATTTAGGTGAATTGCCCTATATTAAACTTCTATTGTTGAGTTAAATCTGAATGGTAATCTGAATGGTCATATATATTTTTTTATCGGTTATGCTCCACATATAAGTGTGTGTTTGGATTACAGTTTGCAAACAGAAGTTTGCATAAACTTGATTTTGCAAACTTGATTTTGATGAAAAGTAAGTTTGTGTTAACGTGATTTATGTTTGGCAATCTTTATGTCAAAATGGATTATAGTAAAATAAATGTTGTTTGGATTATACTACTCAAAATAACTTTTAGATGAAAAATTACTAAAAGAGACATCAATTAAAATAATTTTTTATATTATTCTATTATTTTACTTTAGATATTTGAATAGATCTTATTAATTCATTTTATAATAAAGTTAATATTTACTTACTAAATTAAAGTAACATATAAAAATTGACAAAATATATTTTAATACATAAAAACACTAATAAATATTAAATTAAAAGATAAAACACTAATGAAATATGTAAAAACTAATATCTTATACAAAATTAGTACATAAGAACACTATTATTTCTACTGCATGTGATTAATAATTTGATCCCTAATCAAATCTCGAACACGGTCCATTTCTACAGAAGAGCTAATGGTTAGAGTTTGATCTGAGCTTTCACCAACATAACTATTATCTTCTCCATCAAGAATGTTTGCATGTTCATATTGATTAAACTTAGTATCTAAAAAAGTATAATAAAATATAAAACGGGAACTCACGTAAATAAAAAATGATAAAAATTTTATAAAACCAACAATATATATCATATGAATAAAAGAAATATAATAAAAGATAAAAAAAATTCATATGAACTATATCAATTAAGAAAAATAAAATAAACTTCGTATAAGATATAAACACAGTGCATAAAAGAGGAAAAAAATAGAATCCATACGAACAAAAAATAATAAGAATACCATAAAAAAATTAATAACATACTTGAGAGACTAGAACACTGAAAAAATAATATAAAAAAAGTCAACGATAAAAATAAGTAAAAAAAAAAAACAAAGTCAAATAAAAATAAAAAAGACACTTTACATATTAAACATAAAGAATAGTAAATAATAAAAAAAATTCATATGAACTAAAAATAATAAAAAATAAAAATATAAAAGATAGTATTATACATTTTATAATGTCAAATAAAAAAAATGTTCTATAATTTTTTTTAATACTGTGCATAAAAAAGAAAAAAATAGAATTCATATGAACAAGAAATAATAAGAATACCATAAAAAAATTAATAATTTACCCGAGAGATTAGAACACTGAAAAAAATAATGTAAAAAAGGTCAATGATAAAAATAAGTAAAAAATAAAAAAGAACAAAGTTAAATAAAAATAAAAAAGACACTTTACATATTAAACATAAAGAACGGTAAATAATAAAAAAAATTCATATGAACTAAAAAAAATAAGAAATAAAAATATAAAAGGGAGTACTATACATTTTATAATATTAAACAAAAAAAATATTTTATAATTTATTTTAGTGTCGTTAGTACTCTTTAATTTAATATTATTTTGGACTAAAAAAATAAAAATAAAGTACAGTAAGAGGTACAATAAAAATAAAAAATAAAAACAAAAAAATTCATACAAATATAGTATATAATAATCACAACCAACAACATATATTATATAAACAAAAAAATTATAATAAAAAATAAATAAAATTCATATAAATAAAATTAAATAAAAAAATTTATACACAACATAAATATAGTACAATAAAGAATAGAAAAAAAATAATTTATATAAACAAAAAATAATAAAAATATCATAAAAATTAATAAAAATAAAAATTTATATCAACAATAGTTGTCATATAAATAAAAAAATACAATAAAAATATAACAATAGAAAATTAAAAAAATAACATCAGAATACTAAAAAAATGATATGAAAAATATTTATCGTATAAATAAAAAATACAATAAAAAACATAAAAATCAAAATACGAAAGAAATAACTAAAAATAATGAAAAAAAATTAAAATCTTTACCTTAACAGTGATGAAAACAAATCTGAAAAAAAAATTGTAACCAAGAACATACAAAGAACTACTGTGAAATATGTGGTTATGTCATATGTGCATCCTTTTTATAGAAAAAATGAAGGATACAGTTGGTAGATATGGAATAAATTTCTTACTTAATTCTTCCAACGGTAATTAACCTTCTCAACGTGAATGTAGAAGCTTGAATTTTTAGCTTCACCTGAACTTACGTTCAGAGGTGAAAGCACTTCTGGGTTAGGGATTTCAAAAAGTTGCCAAACATAACAATGGGACGTTCAAGACGCTCAAACGGGCTTTTCTATTCTCCAACGTGAACCCCAAACACACCCTAAGTCTTTTTGACTTATAAGTCTTACAAGTTGGGCCAAACCCAACAGAAGCTACGTTTACCCACAAAAGCGTATTAAGTATTAACAGGCTCATCACGTTTCCAAAACGCTCCTTCACCATTATGAACGACTCTTCTTCATTTTCCTCGACGGAAACTACAACTGTCATTTTTTCTTCGCGTTTCTCCTTCTCTTCCTCTTCTTCCTTCTTCTTCTCCTTCTTCTTTGTGTTTTTCCTCCTTTTTCTTCGTGTGTTTCATCTTCATCGTCGTGTTTCTCCTTCTTCTTTTGATTTTGCAATATTATGTATTTTTTTCTTCTTTGTTTAATTTTTTCCTCCCAAAAAGAATTATGAGAATATGAAATAAGAAGATGAAGAAGAAGAAGCAGCAGAAGATGAGGAGGAGGAAGAGGAAGAGTTCTGAATTATGCAAAACTTATCAGAAAAAAATACACCAAAATATCTTCTTTTTATACCCAAATTTGCTGCAAATATAGAAATGAGTTATGCTACGTGTACATTAAAATCAACCACCAAAGTCAGCCACCAGTATAAAATATATACTGGAATACAAATATACATTAAAAATAAATTAAAGCACACATGTATTTATACACAAATATATTGGTGGCTGATTTTAGTGACTGATTTTAGGGTATAAATAGTATTTTTGTACAGAAAACTGTTTCTTCTATTGTTGCATTTTTTTTCTTCTTCTTCTTTTCATTATTTCTTTCTTTCTTTTAGTTAAATGAATGTAAGTTCATCATCTTTCAAGTAATTTTGCAGCATTATGTGTTTCTTCTTCTTCTTTGTTTGATTTCTTTATTTTTATTCTTGTTAAAATAGTAAAACAAGAAAAAATTTGAGAAGGTAAAACAAAAAGAAAAAGATGAATAAGAAAAAAAGAAGAAAAAGATGGTGATGATGATGAAAAGAAAAAGAAGAAGCAGCGGAAGATGTGGAGGAGGAAGAAGATGGGTTCTGAATTATGCAGAACTTATCAGAATAAAAATACACCCAAATATTATCGATTTACACTCAAATATCTTCGTGTTATACCCAAATATCTTCGTTTTTCACCCAAATTTATTACAAATATAGAAATGAGTTATACTACGTGTACACTAAAATCAGCCACCAATGTCAGCCACCAATATAAAATATATACTGGAATACAAATATACATTGAAAATAAATTAAAGCACACATGTAGTTATACACAAATACATTGGTGGCTGATTTTAGTGTATAAATAGCATTTTTGTACAAAAAACATTTCCTCTAACGCTGCATTTTTTTCTTCTTCTTCTTTTCCTTATTTCTTTCTTTTTTTTAGTTAAATGAATGTAAGTTCATCCTCTTTCAAGTAATTTTGCAGCATTATGTGTTTCTTCTTCTTCTTTGTTTGATTTTTTTGTTTTTATTCTTGTTAAGAGAGTAAAACAAGAAGAAACTTGAGAAGGTAAAACAAAAAGGAAAAGATGAATAAGAAAAAAAGAAGAAGATTGTGATGATGATGAAAGAAAAAAAGCAGCAGCAGAAGATGAAGAGGAGGAAGAGGAAGAGTTTTGAATTATGCAGAATTTATCAGAATAAAAATACACCTAAATATCTTCGTTTTATACCCAAATATCTTCGTGTTACACTCAAATTTGCTGCAAATACAGAAAAATGTATTCCTCTAATGCTGTAATTTTTCTTCTGAATTGAACCACACCTCGGCCACTTGATTGGATTAAAAAACAATAATCAATTTCGTTCTGGTTCAATTGACAATCTGAACTTGAATTATTCATTATATTCAACAACGAGATAACTGATGATGGAGGAGAAAGAGAAAAAGAAAGGAGGAGAAGAAAATCCAAAGAAAAAAGAAGGAGGAAGAGGAGGAGGAGGAAGAGGTGGTGTTGATGACGACGATAAGAAAGAAGGAGAAGAACGTGCGCGCGTTGATTGAAAAATCTGTTAAGGAGAAGCGTGAAACATACGTGCCATAAGAAGCGCGTTTCAGGAGTAAGTGAAATTTCAGGACTTATAAGACTTGTATAACAAAAAGACTTGTATGTGGAGATTAATTCTTTTTTATGTTTATTAAGGTTAAATGATGTCGCTTCATTAAATATTTAAAGTCAAAATTAAAGTAACATTATTTTGTCAAGTTCATTATAGAAGGATATGTGCTTAGTTACTCATTATGTGATGTGTAACTCGACTAAAAAGAGAGTGGAGACTAACGTGGTGTAATATTTTCAATTTTAAAGATATGGTGTAATTAAAATTTTAAAGATGTTGTCAATGCAAACAATCAATCTCAAGAATCATTTTGGAGTTTAACTCTTTGCATTACAAGATAAAAATCAAATAAATTGAATTAGATAAAAAAATGTTGAATTTGAAGAAACAATAACAATAATTTGATAATGATAAAATATTATAACATTGGGCCAAAAGTCCAAAATTGTGTGAATAATTTGTTTGGCTAAGTATGCAGACCAAATCTAAAAGAAAGAACGAGCAAGACTCTATAATAATTCAGGTCCATAAGCATTCAACTCATTCATTCATCGCCCAACGAATAGTTGCAAATCATTATCTAAGATGGCGAGAAACAACTCATTCTCTTCTCTCTTTTCTAACCCATGTGAATTAGTTCCAAAGAAAAAATAAGAAAAAGAAGCTCTGATCAGGACACAAATCAAAGAAAAAAAAGGTGATTAACAAAATCAAGAAACAAAAGGGAAAGAAGAAGAAAGTCAGAGGTTAGGGCACAAAAATAAAGATCAAATTTAAAGGTGAATTAGAAAATATTTTCCATATTTGTGCTTCATTGTTGCTTATTGAAGATGTTTTCCTCCTACACGCACCTAACAAGAAACTTGAAGAAAATGGAGGTTATGAAACTCTGCTACAAATTAAGGATCAAGAACAAAATTTGGAGCCGATGAATGGGTCAGATCCTTAAAGAAATTTAAAAAAGGAAGAAAGAGAAGCAGTTAGGTAAGATTGCATGTTAACTTTTATCACTGCTGTCTCATCTCTTCTCTGCGATGTTGCTATGTTATTTGGGGAAGAAGAAGTCAAAAATGTTCAAATTAAGTTCCAAGTTTTGGAAGCTTTACTCCTCTATTAAAGGGGTAAACGGCCAAAAATTGAAGCAAAGAATGAACACACAAGTTTAGGTCTTCATAACTTTCAAGCTATCCCTTTTTCTTCATGAGTTTACGTTAAATTTTTTATTTTTTAAGTATTCATCTTTCTTTGTTTATTTTCAATGGAAAATGGCATTAAGTAAGGTATTAGTAAAAGCCATTGAGAGAAAAACAGAGTTATCTAAAAAAAGCTAGAAAATTATGTCAAACTCTTTTGTATATTTTTCTATTTTGTACACATGATCCTGAGTGAAATCTCTTGTTAAGTTGGGTGAGTACTTAGTAGTTGCAAGTTTAGGGAGTGACCTAGCCAAATCTAGTTTGAGTAGAATTTGGGTTTGTCCTAGATAAGATCAGATTGAATCCTAAAAAAATTAGTGTTTGTAATCATTGTGAAAGATAGTGAAAATTTTACCACTGTTGTAGGGAGACTGAATGTAGGTTATATTGTACATTATGACTGAATCAGGATACATGGCTGTGTGATTCTCTCTTCTCTACTCTTCTTCAGTTTTACTTCAATATAAGATAAAATAAAAGTGTCTCCAACTTTGTTTATTTCTCAGAAGTAACAACTATCCAAAAGCTAAGAGTTGTTATGTTCCTGATCGCATCATGAAGAGACAAAATAAAATTGTCTCCTGAAATCTCAGTTTGACAGATTTGACAGCAACTAAGTTCCATTCCAGTAAAAAACAAAAGCAATAGAAATTTAAAAAAAGGCCATAGATTCAACTCTCCCTTCTCTAGGTCATTTACAAACCTTCAAAAAATTATAAATGTAAAGATTGAATTTCTATTTGTATGGTAAGATATTTGCTATTGTCCTTTCTGTTAATGTCCTAAAATATGAATATCGTTATATAAAATAGCAAATCAGAAGGATTGATTTGATTTTTTTTTTAAACTTCAGGGTTAAAGAAATTGTTGGGTACTATTTCAAGGCTTATCTAGAATCAGGGTGATTTGGGCTTGAACGTGAGGTTCAGACTCTTTTAGATAAAAGATTCAATATCTTCTCCTGCAAGAATGAAGTCGTCCGAGTTCCTCATGAGAAGGTGGGGGTGGTATCTACAATAGACTTTGATACTTAAGTTAATAAGGGTTTTAAGAAGGCTTTTAGTAGATTGGAGTTCAAAGAATATTTGAAGGTGTTAGGGTATTTATAGGTATAGAGATGGAGTCAATAACCACCTTTTGAGTAGTCCCACCTCTGATGGTGGGTTGGTTACTCCCTTTTGGTAGGAAAGTTGTTGAGATCTCCTTTCTATATGAATAGGAGAGATAGTAGGAGTTAGTTACTTATTTGGATAAGTAGCGCTGGGCCCATGTCGTCGTGCCCGACCTCCATGAGGTCGTGTAGCCTTGAACAATACTTGTAGAGTGTTGACTGGGCTTTATCCTTTTGGGCCCTTCCAGGTTGTGGGTCAAGGTATGAACAGTGCCCCTACTTGAGATTGAGTTTCTTTAGGTCGGGTTCAAGCATTTCTAAGTTGGTCATGATCTCTTGTAGCTTTTGTTCCCTCACGTCAGGTATACCGCCCTCCTTGGAGTTAGCTCGGGTACTCGACGTGTTTTTTGAATCTGAACGTTATGTCTTTTTGTAACTGTTTGCACGCCTTTTTAGTTACCTTGGTAACTGTGCATATCATTAAATGAGGGATAAATTTACCATTTTTCCCCTAGTGGCTATATAAAACATAATCCCTTTTCTCTTTCTTCTTTTTTGTTTCCACTTCTGAGAAGTTTCTTCGATTTTTACTTCATTTTTCTCGAGACTTATTCTTCTTCTTCTTTGGGCGTCTTCTTTTTCTTTGTCTTCTTCTTCTTTGTGGCTCCATTTCCTTTAATCTTTCAAGATTTCACTATCTTGAATCTTCGTTCAGGTTGCTTTTAGACATTTTAGAATCGTCTGTTTGCATTACTGTTGCTCATGTTCTCTCTTGCCTTCTATTCTTCCTCA
>NC_029789.2:120959829-120962958 GCF_000816755.2 Arachis ipaensis | reverse complement strand
GTTGCGGGTAGAGCTTTTATGTTTCAAGTGCAGGGACAATCTTTCCATCAGCCACGATGCTATTAGGACTAATAAGGGAGAGATCCACCTCGAAAGCTACAATTCGAAATTGAGCCTTTAGATTGTCAACTAGCACGTCCATCCCCTAAGCTATAGTCTCCTCTAGCTCCACATATTTCTCCTTTGACTTGGCAACCTCGTCCACCAAATCAAGCTTCTCCCTGAAGACCCTAGTGTAACTCTCTTCAACTTTCTTTTTTAAGTTCTCTGCCATAGCTAAAACGGCCTCAGATTGTTTCAACCTCTCCCAAGTTTTAGCAAGGTCGGAAGCAAGCAACTCATTTTCAGCCTCCAACTCCTTTTTTGACTCCCTCAAAGACGTCACCTCAGCTTGTAGATCAGTCAAAGTATGCTGAGTGGCACCAAAGAAAGTCTTCTCTAACTCTCTCAGCAAAGTTGCACACACTCCGGCCGTTCGAACTCCACCCCGAACAAGTACCTGGAGATGGCTTTTTATGTAAACATCATCCATGCTAATAAAGCTATGGGGAAGGATGTGTTTCTCACTCCAAGCTATTGCATCAAAGTCCTGCTCATAAATACCCACTAATTCTGTAGTCTTAGCTTTTTAGGATTTGGCTCGGGATTAGAAGGTGGAGGAAGAGTTGTTTGCTATCCCGGGCTAGAGGAGGGAGTCAGTTGAGGAGTCAGGTCGACAATAACTTTTACCGAGGTTGACGCACCTGAGTCCAATTTAGAAGGAGAGGAGAGGTCGCCAGATTCACCAACTTGTTTTAATGGGATAGTTCGGGCAACAACATTCTTCCTAGTAGTACGGAAGGTTTTCAAAGCAGCCGACTTGGGAGCCATCTTTTCTGCACGACATCAAAGTCAGACTACATTAACTAACAAAGCAATTAGCAAAATCATATCTATAAAATAGATAAAACGCTACCTAGCTTAGGTCGGATTTAGCTTGGATTTCCTAAGTATTTCTTGGTATCCAGATAAGGAGCTCGGCCCCAGTACTCCTGGAATAAGGCGACAACACTCTGTTCGACCTCATCCAAATCATCTAGGCCATACTTAACAACTACAAGGTTCTTCTCCGAGTACAAGATAAAAATAGGCTCATTCCTTTCATTCAGAAAGAAAGGTCGGATAACCTCAACGGGACGGATCTTAAAAAAGTAATTTTTGAAGTCAAGAAATGACTCATCATTCTCCTGAGCAACTCGGAAGGAGATCCATCCTTATTTCTTAGAGCTGAAGGGTTTGGTAATGACACAAAGATAACAGAAGACCTTCGGAGAAGGCAAGACGTCAAGCTCCCGGCAAAGAAGTTGATAAATCTTTAAGAATCCCCAATAATTGGGATGAAACTGGGAAGGGACAACCTTACAGACCCTAAGGACATTGGATTTGAAATCAGTAAAAGGAAGGCTAACCCCTAATTTTGTAAAAAAAAAAAAATACTCATACACATATATGAAATAGCACTTCGAGTTACTAAATCGGGGAAAACACACCATCTCCTCAAGATCGGCAACTAAAATCTCATATCTATGCTCATCCTCTCGATTTTCACACAACTTGTGGTCCCTACGAAAGGTCTTAGCATATTCTCTATCAATAAGAAGGACGGGAGTAAGAACATATATATCTACCCAGGTTAGGTCGGATGGAACTTTAGAGGACATATTGTGAATAATTGAACGAGACATACAAGCTATACCTACAATACAACAAACAAAAGAAAATTATCATAACAAGTCAAAAAGTCGGGTAACAATCACAAGAAGTCGGGTAGTCATCAACAACACTAACAAATGATTATAGTTCTTACAAATTCTAATAAACACAACAACTACCATCACATTATTAGATACAGAAATGGCGCCATCTTCAACAAATAAAGTGGCACCATTTGGGGGCAACACAACATAAAAACCCCACACTCAGGTTCACCAATGACAATAACAAACAAATATTCAAATTCAAGAAAGAAAAAGAAGCAAAGTTTTCCAAAGAATTTCTCAAATAGACAAAAGAAGCATCGCCAAAGGTCATAACAATGACATCACCCAAAACATAAAACAGAGACATAAGTTCAAAAGATGAGAATACTAACCTTAAGGAATACGAAGTGAAAAAAGGGACACTTGAACAACAAAACACGAACGTTCTATTTCAAAGTACAGACAAAGTCTTCTAAACCTCAAGATAAAGAAAATCTTGAATGCAAGAACAGATGCAAGAAAAGAAGATTGAAGGAATTTATTGAAAGAAAGAAGATGATGAAGTACAAACGTTTCAGAAGAAATGCGAAAAAGAAAAAAAGAGAGAAATGAGTTTGAGTATTTATAAGACACTAGGTGCAAAATGGTGATTTCACAATTCCTCGTTTATAGCGCACGGTTACCAAGGTAATCATAGAGTGACGTGCACAAGATATGAAAAGATGTAACATCTTTTTATTTAAAACACGTCGAGTACCCGACGTGATACCTGAAAGGCAATATATCCGACCTAATACGCTAAATCTGTAAGGAATCAGTTTGATCTATAAATACTTGAGTCTGACCTTTTAAAGATCGGATTTAAGCAGGGACACTGTATACCCTAACCCAAAAAACATAGCCAGACCCAAAAGTAGGGGTGGCAAATGGGTTTAAACTCGCCGAGCCGGCCTGCGTAACCTGCCAAAAAAGACGGGTTGGGCTGAAAAATTGGGACAGCCAAATAGCGAAATCCCGCCTAACTCGCACTGCTTAAACCGCGGGCTTTGGCGGGACGGGGCGGGCTTCCCCGTCGGGCTTAGTATTTTTTTGGCAATGGGGTATTTTTGTAATTTTTTTTGTCAAAACTCAACTTTTCTCAACCCAACTTACAAGAGAATGAAGATGAGAATTGAATGTTTTGGATTATGTTTATTTTGCTTTGAAGACAATATTTATAATTATGTTTTAGATGAAAACTTGGTTTATAATTATGTTTATTAGATATTTATAATTATAAAAACTTTAATATTTGTGAATATAAAAATTATAATTTTTTTATGTTTTTAGAAATTATAAATTTATTAAAATGATTGTAAAATTATATATTATTTAATAGTTAATAGTAAAA
>NC_029789.2:120951410-120959763 GCF_000816755.2 Arachis ipaensis | reverse complement strand
AGTGGGTTTAGCCTGCCAGCCCGCGAAAAGGCGAGCTTTCAGCGGGGCACGGCGAGCTTCCTTGCTTGCCACCCCTACCCAAAAGGAATAAAATCCCACCCAACGCAGGTGGCCTCATCTACTCCTACTCGACCTCATAGAAATCGGGCGCGACGACGACATTTTAGTCTTATTTATTTGAATAAGTAACTAACTCCTAAGATATCTCCTATCCATCAAGAATGAATATCTAAACAACTTCTCTAGAAAAGAGGAACGGCCATCCACCATTCAAGATGGAATTACTCTAAAAGGTAGTTATCTTTTCTACTATAAATACACTGACATACTCAAGTATATTCAGAACCCAATCTACTAAAAATCTGCTTTAAACCCTTGCTAACTTAACCATCGGAATCTCTTGCAAGTACCACCTCCACCTCCTCACGAAAAACTCGGACGGCATCACTTTGGCATCAGCAAAGTCAAACACCATTTTAAAAGGAGCCTGTCATGTTTAGGTCCAAATTTATTCATTTCAAATAACCCTCGGAACAATAACTATGCACACCAATAATGGACAGCTATATATGCATGCAAGCTTATAGATATAGTCTATTAAAACAAATAATACTATATATTTTTGGTACATATTCTCTTACAAATCATTATTGGGAAACTTGTATACAAGATGATAAATTCGGTTATTATAATAAATAAAGTATACAGAGAATATTAAAATAATAATCTGAAATAAATTAATTAATATTATTTTTAGATTTTTAATATTAAAATAAATTTGGTAATTGGTTTATGGAATATTGGAATGTCTAAATAATATTATAATATTATTTAGACATTCCAATATTCCATAAACCAATTACCAAATTTATTTTAATATTAAAAATCTAAAAATAATATTATAATATTATTTAGACATTCCAATATTCCATAAACCAATTACCAAATTTATTTTAATATTAAAAATCTAAAAATAATATTATAATATTATTTAGACATTCCAATATTCCATAAACCAATTACCAAATTTATTTTAATATTAAAAATCTAAAAATAATATTATAATATTATTTAGACATTCCAATATTCCATAAACCAATTACCAAATTTATTTTAATATTAAAAATCTAAAAATAATATTATAATATTATTTAGACATTCCAATATTCCATAAACCAATTACCAAATTTATTTTAATATTAAAAATCTAAAAATAATATTATAATATTATTTAGACATTCCAATATTCCATAAACCAATTACCAAATTTATTTTAATATTAAAAATCTAAAAATAATATTATAATATTATTTAGACATTCCAATATTCCATAAACCAATTACCAAATTTATTTTAATATTAAAAATCTAAAAATAATATTATAATATTATTTAGACATTCCAATATTCCATAAACCAATTACCAAATTTATTTTAATATTAAAAATCTAAAAATAATATTATAATATTATTTAGACATTCCAATATTCCATAAACCAATTACCAAATTTATTTTAATATTAAAAATCTAAAAATAATATTATAATATTATTTAGACATTCCAATATTCCATAAACCAATTACCAAATTTATTTTAATATTAAAAATCTAAAAATAATATTATAATATTATTTAGACATTCCAATATTCCATAAACCAATTACCAAATTTATTTTAATATTAAAAATCTAAAAATAATATTATAATATTATTTAGACATTCCAATATTCCATAAACCAATTACCAAATTTATTTTAATATTAAAAATCTAAAAATAATATTATAATATTATTTAGACATTCCAATATTCCATAAACCAATTACCAAATTTATTTTAATATTAAAAATCTAAAAATAATATTATAATATTATTTAGACATTCCAATATTCCATAAACCAATTACCAAATTTATTTTAATATTAAAAATCTAAAAATAATATTATAATATTATTTAGACATTCCAATATTCCATAAACCAATTACCAAATTTATTTTAATATTAAAAATCTAAAAATAATATTATAATATTATTTAGACATTCCAATATTCCATAAACCAATTACCAAATTTATTTTAATATTAAAAATCTAAAAATAATATTATAATATTATTTAGACATTCCAATATTCCATAAACCAATTACCAAATTTATTTTAATATTAAAAATCTAAAAATAATATTATAATATTATTTAGACATTCCAATATTCCATAAACCAATTACCAAATTTATTTTAATATTAAAAATCTAAAAATAATATTATAATATTATTTAGACATTCCAATATTCCATAAACCAATTACCAAATTTATTTTAATATTAAAAATCTAAAAATAATATTATAATATTATTTAGACATTCCAATATTCCATAAACCAATTACCAAATTTATTTTAATATTAAAAATCTAAAAATAATATTATAATATTATTTAGACATTCCAATATTCCATAAACCAATTACCAAATTTATTTTAATATTAAAAATCTAAAAATAATATTATAATATTATTTAGACATTCCAATATTCCATAAACCAATTACCAAATTTATTTTAATATTAAAAATCTAAAAATAATATTATAATATTATTTAGACATTCCAATATTCCATAAACCAATTACCAAATTTATTTTAATATTAAAAATCTAAAAATAATATTATAATATTATTTAGACATTCCAATATTCCATAAACCAATTACCAAATTTATTTTAATATTAAAAATCTAAAAATAATATTATAATATTATTTAGACATTCCAATATTCCATAAACCAATTACCAAATTTATTTTAATATTAAAAATCTAAAAATAATATTATAATATTATTTAGACATTCCAATATTCCATAAACCAATTACCAAATTTATTTTAATATTAAAAATCTAAAAATAATATTATAATATTATTTAGACATTCCAATATTCCATAAACCAATTACCAAATTTATTTTAATATTAAAAATCTAAAAATAATATTATAATATTATTTTTAGATTTTTAATATTAAAATAAATTTGAAAATTAATTTGTGGGATGTGTAAGCCATTGATTTATTGATACAAAGGATGCGGAAGTGTATCAACGTGAGTAATTGGGAGGGCAAAACAACATTGGACGTAATTGAAGCTTTTCCAGAGATTCAAAGAACATCATTGGAGGCCGGAGCAAACCATGCACCATGGTTCATCAATTCCTGATTTTAAATCATAAGTTATCATTTGCAGCTTCTTTTTGCCTTCTAAATTTACATCTTTACTATAATTTAGAAAAAATTTAAATATATCCAAAATATTGGTGTTCCAATAATTTACGACTCTATACAATTCAGAATGTGAATCACGTGATAAATTATGTTTATATAAACATGATGAGCACAACACAATGGTTCAAGAACATGATTGAGAAAACTTTGGCAAATGAGAACATTTGTTTGTTTCACACTGCCACTGCTAAATGAGCAGTGAAACCTTGTTTAAAACAATAGCTACTTTTAGCAGATACAGCCACAACATATAATAAATAAGTAACATACAACGTTGGAAAATTAATATTTTATATATTTTATAATTAAAATCAACTGTTAAAATAACTAGAACACCAAAATATCAAGAACACTTAAAATTCTTCTTATAATTTAATATATTTATTTAATTATGACTGAATCTATAGGTGTGATTGTCAATTCGATTTTGATAATTATGGCGGACAGTGGATCTTAACATGCATTGGATAAACAACAATCAATTTTTTGACTGATTAGATAGGAGCATTTCTTCTCTATTTCTATCAATTTCCATTGCTAAAAAAATACAAAACAATGGAAAGTGATCTTACCCTAGGTAAGAAGGAACGAAGGTTTATAGTTTCAAAAATAGAAAAAATAAACTGCAACATACAACTTTGAGAATTTTCAACTCTTACAATTATTAGATCACTATACACACATCTGCAGGTCCAACCCTATTTTTTTTCCTAAGCGAAAAAGGTGTACTTTCATCTATCAAGTGTTATTTCTGCAAGATTCCTCAGAAAAAGGAAACTGATCCATTTCTTCATGGATCAAAAACAGGAAATTTCTAGTAGACAATTCCAAAAGCTTCAGCCAATCGCTGGATACGGATATCTGTCCTTCAACTTCCTTAGAATGGGTTAGAAATATAAAAGTTCAAAAAGAAGTATAATTTTCTGTAGAGAGTAACAGTAATGCATTTATTTCAACAGAGCCCTGGTCACAAGTTAGACACATTTCTTGTTGTACCAGGTACAACACCATTTTCGGCATTTTCTATCGCGTTGTCTGTCTCCCCATTTGGCCCTGTAATTTCAGAATGCACTGGGTGGACAAGTCCTTGTAATCTCAACAGGTAACTCTGGCTAGAAGGTTGCAGTTGCACATATCTGGTTGATGTTCCAACACTACTCTCAGAAGACTGCTGATATTCGGAACGAATATTGGACAGAGCACTAAGATCAAGATTTGGAAAAACCGAGCAACGACACTGAGGACATTTCACATTCAGCTGAAGCCATTCGTCGATGCATTCAACATGAAAATTGTGAGCACAAGGAAGACCACGAACCTGCGCATTAGGTAAGAAAACAATTTTCAATTGCTCTTAATGACATATACTGCATCAGAACTTCGTTGAAGTACAGAGCTGCAGTAATTTGTGAAGATAGACACAGCAGAGGAAAGAGTATACACATAAATCATTTAAGGTAATGTGATTGATGGAACATGTATTATTTTAGAACAATATTTTGTTATTATCGCTAAATAGAGTCCCATATATTCAGATGGGATGAAAAGTTTTATCAATCATTCAAGTAGTTAGTTAAAAGCATGCTTTTCAAGCACACAGCATAATGCCTGATCTATTATATACCTCATTGCCTTCACGGAACTCTTCTAAGCAGATGAGGCATTCACTGCAATCAGTTGGAACAGCCTTTAGGCTGAACCTTGGGAGTTCCTGAATTAAAGCTTTGACTGCTTCTCGCTACATTCAACTCGGACAAGAAAGTCAACTATTAGTAAACTATGGTAGAGAGATATAAACATATATAAGATATTTAAATAAGATGTTATATATGAAACTGCACATTTTTTTTATTTTTTAATTACTAAAATAAAAAAGGAAATTAAATCAGGAATATAAAAATACAATATATTTCACATATAACCATAATCAATATACCGTCCAAAACACAAGATACGATACAAATAGTTTCATGCGTCATGACAGAAGCCAAACAATATATTTCTAATTATCACATATGAAATACTTGCAAAAGAATAGAATAACCTGAGCTGGAGTTAGGTAAAGTCCAGGATGATATGCAGCAGCATCTTGGTTCATGCCCCTTGATTCTTGACCTGCAGCTTCAAATGCCCAATCAGGCACTCGGATCATTTCAACTAGAACCTAACAAAAGGAAAATAGCTATTTTTATCAACACTGTCAAACTACAGAGAACCAAATAGGTATTCATATTCAACTATTTTTTATCAAACGTCAAACCACTAACATCATTAACATATAATCTGTATGTGGTTTTGCCTCCAGTCTTTTGTACTCCTTTATTGGATCTTCTACCAATAGATATCAAAATCGATTTGGTAACTAAGTCGGTGATTCAACCGGTGGCCCGGTGGGTCAATGGTCAAACCGTTTAAATCAAAATTGATCAATTTAATATTTAAAAAATATTATTTAATATAATTTGTATAATGAGAATCATAATTTAATGTAAAAGAAAAAATGACATCAAAGCATCACAAACAAACTCATCATAATATAATTTGTACAAGGAGAATTGTAAGATTACAATTTATACATAGTAGCCCCAACGAGCCACCCCATCAATTATTACTGAAATCAACAAATATTAGTCGATAAATATGAATATAAGAGAATCTTTTATGGTCCAATTTTGTGAGCAAGGAGGGGAAGGCAGTAGGAAGAGGATTTCTTTCCACATCATTCCAGATGCCATTGAGAAATACCCCTATGAAGCCAAATATAACAGGATAATAATACCAAATAAGTATTGAATAACATAGTCCACATTAAAGATAGCACTTACCCCATATTCAGATATAGGAATACCCTGTTGGGCACGTAATAGATGTGCTTGTCTTCGTGTCAACCACTACCAAGCATTCAACATTCAAAAATGAGAACAGACACAAAGACCTAAGAAAAAATTAACAGTATTCTGTGTTGCAGAAACAAGAACAGCACAACATGCAGAGGAAAAAGGAACTTTGATAATAGAAAGTGGAAACAAGTCACAGAAAAATGGGTAAAAACAATGTAGTACTAACCTTCCCCATTGACATGCAAGCAATACAAATGAGTCCACAGTAGCTAAAAAGTAACCAGATGAGAAAGCCATATTTTTTACCATCTCCATTCAACTGCAGGTAATTAGTTGCGTCATGCATCATACACTTGTTTATAAAGTATCATTGAGGAATGAGGATTAAATGAAAGCAAGCACATACACAAGTCTTGGAACTGATGAACCACAGAGAACCAATTATAGTCCAAACCCAAAGAAATGGATAGAGAAGCAATGCAAGGATTGAAAGGACAACCACTCTTCCACAGAAACGAGCATATCTCTGCTGCCACCCAAAATCTCTAAAACAAAGATGGGTAAAATAAAAGAGCAAGTGAATTAGCACTGGGAATTAACATATCAAAACATTAGGGTACTACTGCATTTCAGTGATTGTAGTAACGTAAAATTTAGTGACATGGACCCAGAAAATTAATTGTCCACAATTTCAGATATGAGGATAACCTTTTCTGTAAAACCACAGGATAAAAGAAGTTAAGAACCACAATTTCAAGAAATTATCCTGCCTTCTTCTGCACAATAGTAACAGTATTAACCTAAGTCATACATCCAGGCAAAGAATTGCTGTTCTTGGTATAAAAATGAATATGATGCCCACAACTTTAATTTCAAAACTAATTGTAATCCATACTAGAAATAGTTAAATCAGTTCCATGTAGATTGATTCCACCAACATGATATTTATTGGTACCAATATTATTGTCTGTACATGATCCATAATTATAAAATGCAGGATTTCAGTCATTCCAAGATGACGACTACCTCAGACTGGAGTATAAATATCCAGCTTTAGTTGATGAAATGGATTGAGGAAATGACTTAACAAACATCAACTATGGAGTAACTAAGGTATATTTACACGAAATTAACTTTATGACTAAACTCCTCTTCTAAATTTATTTCTTCCCACTACTCTACCTTGTGTTTAATAATAGGGGTATAATTAAAAAAAAAAGAAACTAATTACTAATATCTAAATTGTCTGAATGGAAAATTAGTTGTGAAAAAACAAAATCTCCAGATAAGGCAAGTACTTCCAACTAGAGAAGTACACAGCAATTCATCCTACTTTAATTTCACCAAGGGATCAGCCAATGCAAATTCTCTTTATTCAAATTGGAAGGAGAATTCTGAAAAACAATAACATCAAAAGTTGAGAGTTTGGGAAGCCTTACAAACCCATTCCAGAAGCAAGTCCATTGTCAACAAACATCAAAAGCCGGAAAGTAAACACAGCAGTGTAATCAATCTGAACCATTCAAAGAAACCAAAAGAGCAAATAAACATAAATCAGTCAACAACTTCTCTTATCAGAGAAGTAAAATTCCAGCACTATTAATATAAGGAACCCACCATAATCCATAGATGCAAAGGGTAGCTACAAGATTGGTAGCGCTTCCAACTAATTGCCACAACAACTCTACAAGTCAAAAATGGTCAAAGAATACAAATACACTTGCACAGTAACAATTTGTTGCAGAAACATAAGATCTTTTATATTCTTTATTTTTTCCTTATAGCAATTTTTTTTTACTAAAAAATAATTCATCAGAATCTGATATGCATATCCATTGGACATTTGCACCTAATCAATCTGGTTTGACTGATAAAACTCTTCTAGCTCAATTTTCTCTAATTTTTTTTCCTCGTCAATTATGAATGTGGAACCAATCAATCAAAGAGAAATCACTGGAAATCAGCATAATGATTCGAGTTTTTGAAAGGATACACGCTGGTGGCGAGCATGGATAGGAAGAACCCATCGTACCTGCAAAGAAGAGAGTGAGTTGCATATGAAAATTGTTGGTTTAAGTAAGAGACAGGAGAATGAAGAAAGAAGGATTGAGACGAACCACTGGAAATTGACGCCCCTAACGGCCATTGCGAAGGGAGGGGAAAAGGGGGTTCAGGAAAACCCTAGATTGAAACGGTGTCGTGTTGAAGGATGGCGGTTATGGAAGAGTGGGAAATGCATGATGCATG
>NC_029789.2:120950550-120951389 GCF_000816755.2 Arachis ipaensis | reverse complement strand
CAGCACTGAAATGGAGAGGGACCTCAACTCCAGCTTAGCTTTGATTCCCAGTTTCCTCTGTAAGGAACTCGGTCTCAGGTAATCCAGTAATTCAGTAATTTACCATAACACTTAAACACTCAATTTTTTTTATTTTTTGTTGGAGGAATGATAGTTTTAGGAGTTCTTGCAGTGCATTTTAAATCGGTTTTAAAAGAATAATCCGCTCTAAAACAGTAAAACATATAATTTATTGCAATTTGAATTGGGATTTTTCATTAAAATAAAATAAAAAAATTTATTATTTTTTAAAATTTTATTTTTTTAATTTTAATTTTTTAAATACGATTTTTTTGTATTCAAAGCAAGTTTGTCGTAGTAAAAAAAAGTAACCCGGCGAACTTCACTTCTAATTCTAACAACGATAACCATTATTATCGTCTTCAGAGTGCACAGTAATACACAAGAGTATATAGGAATCAATCATATTTTTACTGGAGAAATAATGATTTTTTTATTTATAATGGAAATTTTTTTTATTAAATATGACTTATTTCCGTGTATCTGTGTATTTTTGAAGACGATAAAAATGATTGTCATTGCTGCCAGCAATGTTAAAGAAGCCATGTGTATTTTTAGGTACTTTTATGTACTCTTAGATACGATGATAATGACTTAAAAATTTGAGTTTCTTATATTTTAGAAAAAATTAAAAAAAAGTTCATCTGACTTAGACGAATTCTATAAGATAAACTCGTCCTAAATAAAAAAAAAATCGTATTTAAAAAATTAAAGTTAAAAAATGGAGTTTGGGGAGTTAATTATTTTTTTTATTTTATTTAAAAAAAATCCTGAGATCT
>NC_029789.2:120881946-120949999 GCF_000816755.2 Arachis ipaensis | reverse complement strand
TTTAATTATATTATATTTTTAAAAATAAATAATAATATTATATTATATTTTTGTAGTTTGGATTAGATTAATTTAATTTTAAAAAGTAAATTTTAAATTCCATCTAATTGTCCAAACCCTACCCTACTCTACCCATTGCCAACGCTAACTTTGAATATGGACTGTCTCAAGCAACCAAAAACCTCTCAGAAATAAAAAGGTAAAATAGTAGCCTTTAAATGTCAGGGGCCCAATAAAAATTTTGTTCCAGAAGCCCAAGATACCAAATCGGCCTCCTAATTAGAGATGGATTAGCTTGCTAGCTAATCTAGATCTACTGTGAAAAAACAACTTAGCCCTAAACTTCCTCCATGTTAACTGCAGCTGCTATGAGGCAATCAGTTTTGCCAATTGCTAGCATCCCACGCGGAATTTATTTTGGACACTACCATCTCCTGTGGATCAAAAACTCCATCCTCACCCTACCAGGTTACAGAGAGAAAGAGACGTTTCAAACAAAATTGTTTTTTCAATTCAATTTAAATTAAAAATTAATTAAAATCATAATAATTTAGATTAAGTCAGATTTTATTTACTAAATTAACTAATTAGTTTAGTGGTTGTTTACTTATTGTAAGTCATTACATAAGAAAGGTTGTAGGTTCAATTCCTACTTCTTTCACTATATACCTAATTTTTATAAAATATATGTTATATATTTGAGGTGCGGGTAGGGTAGGGTAGGGTAGGGTATGGTAGAGTAGGGTAAGGTACACCCTAAACTCGTACCCTACCCTACCCAAATGGATTGGACCAGAATGGATACCTACGGGTAGGATATGAATTGTCAGCCCTATTCAAATGATGACCATGTGGTGTAATGCCTAAAATTAAAAATTGTCCAATCTATTAAAAAAAAAAAATACAAGTGTGATATGGAGAAAATTTTATGTGGAAATTGATAAGTTTATTTTTTAAAAAATTAACTTTAAATTTATAAAAGATAAATTTTTTCTGATAAAATTATCAAAATTTTAAAAAATTATTTTAAATTTTTAAATTATTCTTTTACCTATTTTAATCCATCTCTAATCTCTTTTGCTACTAATTTTTAAATTCTCAATCTTTTATCACTATCATTTAAATCCATTATCATCCAAATCTCATTCCTAATTATTATCATTATGATCACTATCTTCGTCATCATCACCATTGTCGTCGCCATAACTATACTTCCACCACCACTATAACATACTTGGACAGTAATCATATAAAAGAAAAACAAAAAAGGAATGAAAAGTTAAATATACTTATCTATTATCTATTTTTACTTGTATCTATTTTATTCAAGAAAAATATTATTCTTACACTAAACATCATTGACACCCATATTAAAAATAAAGATATTATTAATTAATTAATTATGAATTTTAATCATTTAAAAAAACAAAAATAAAGGAACGTGTGGAGGGGAGAGAGTGCAAACTACCAACAGTCCAACAAGATGATAGAAATGATTCCTAGTTTGTTGCATTTTTATAGTTTGTCATAAGTTTTTTTCTGTTTTAATTTTATTTTTGAAATTTATTTTTAAGATTTAGATTTTTGGGTTTAGGATGGTGTAGGATTTAAGAGAGAAAATCTAATTGATTTGATTTAAAAACTTTTTATGAATTACAAACATTATCCACCAAAATTCATCACGTGATCTCTATATCTCGTAATAAAAAATCAAAACTTATGAAACACAAAATCTCAGTGTCTAATACCGTTCTGGACATTCTCTTTGGGTAGGATCTTGGCGGTTAGCCGGTTACACAGCTTGAAACATGAAAGTTATCCTACTCACGGCTTAAGGTTCAAGTTAATTTTAAAAAAATAGACTAAATAAAGACACTCTGACGCTCTTGTCAGTAAATGTGCAGGCGGAAGAGGTAGTGTGATATGTGACGTACCTTGGGGGAAGAGCAAGTCTTCCCCTTATATACCTGTCAGAGGTGGGCCCGATGAGAACAGGCCCATGTTTCTAGGGACGTTGTCCCACAGCTGCACATGAGCTGTCTTGGACGCGTGTCCGGGTCGGTTGCGGGGCGTATATCCGGATCGGGTGGCATTCGGGTCGGGCCGACCCGCAGGGATTCTGGGCCCGGCCGTAACAGTGCCCCCGACGCGCCAGTGATGGTCGTGAGGGACATTAGTGGCGCGTGATTTCTTCGTTCGTGTGTTGTCGTCGGGTCGGCTGACCGTGGGAGGGACGTGTCCCCTGCGCGCGTGTTTCTTGGTTGCTGAGGCGACCGTTTTGTCGCTTCGTTCTTCGCGCTGAGCATTAAATGCTCATAATGGGTTACAAAAAACCCCGCGCGCAAAGACCATTTTACCCCTGGCCTTTTCGCGCTTTATGCAGCGGTTTTTAAATAGTTTCTTATTTCCTTTGCTCCCACTTTCGCTATTCCCATTTTCTTCTCTCCCTGATATCCAAACCTTCTTGTTCGAGCGTCTCTGTGCCTCTTCCTTCACTTTCAAGTTCCTGTAATCAATTCAGGTAATTCTAGAATCCTTCTCTTTTCTGTTTCGTTCTCGCATGCTTGTTGTATGTATTTGCTTTGCCATTTTTGCTGTTATGTGGCCTTTCAATGCTAGTTAGACGTGTTAGGGGAGGGGTACCATTCTTGGGTAGGTTTCTAGGTGATTTGTGCGATTGGTATAGTTCTTAGCCGTATTTGGTCATGATTGAGTGGAAAGGGTATAGTTTCTGGGTTTTTCCCGGACTCCCGACCTCGTAGACTAACGGAATGGTACCCCGCTGTAGGTATGCCACGTGTCATCTCCCGGGCTTCCCCTTCCGCGGCGAGCTATGATCCGTATGCTTGGGTAACCTCGGATGTAAAGGACTCGCCAAACCAGATGGACTTGGCGGAGTTGACGGAGTTCTGGCAAGCCGGGTACTTATGCAGGGGAACAGACGAAGAGGCCAATTATGAGACCTCCGTGCCTGCCCCCCATGAGCGGCTGTACGATATCAATCTTCACTCTCCCCGGATCGCCGATTGGATTTGGTTTTACAAAGCCATGTTCACCCAGGTCGGGGTTCGCCTTCCGTTTTCCGAGTTCCAGATGTCGCTCTTGAGTCGGATATCCGTGTCGCCGTCACAGCTCCATCCGAACAGCTGGGCTTCTATCCGCTGTTTCGAGATGGTTTGCGAGTATCTTGAGCTGCCGGTGTCGGTGGATGTCTTCCTTTTCTTCTTCAACCTTACCAACCCTTCCAAACAAGGGAAAGCGAGGAAAGGGTTCCTCTCTTTCCGGTCTACCCAGGGTAGGAGAATATTTGGTCTGTTCGAGGACTCCTACCATGGGTTTAAAGATAAATTCTTCAAAGTCTGCCCCGTTAAAGGTCGCCACCCCTTTTGGTTGTCTTTAGAGGGGGAACGCCTCATCCCCACTTATTGGAGTTTTGGGGCGGGGTCGAATCCTTCTATTAAGGTGACGTATAAGAGGATGTCCTCGGTAGATAAGAAAATAGCCGATGTGCTATTTGCTCTTTTTGAAAAGAACCCCGTGAATCCCCATCTCCTCATGGGTGAACGGGAGGCCGCCAGGAGCTATATCCGTGAGTCGTCTTATTTTGTATTTTTTGTGTTGTTTATTACTGCTTGCTTTACGTGATCTAACGACTGATGTGTTTGTTTGTTTGCTGCAGTGGAGATGTCTGCTACAGTGACGGGTCTTGAGAACATGATGAAGACCTTCTTCGAGGAAAGCGATGAAGAGAAGGCCGAGGAGAAAGACACTGGGAACTCGGGTGGCCCTTCTGGGGAGAAAGAGGACCAGACTGTGCCCCCTCCCCAGGATACCGACATGTCGGGCAAGAACCCAGAAGGGGCGCAGGCTTCTCCCCCTCCCGAGGTCATTGTTGGCGGGCACTCGCCCATCAGGAAGATGACGATGTGGAACTCATCCACACTCCTAAGAGGCGGAGGGCGTCTGCGAGCCCGGAGGGGGCTCTCACCATCATGGAGAGAATTTTCGATGCCACAACCTTTATCGACTCGCAGCTGATCCCTGGGACGGAGGAGCATTTTCATGGAACCGACCTGGCCGGGCAGGCGAGATGGATGTACCGGACTTTGCTCCGGGGGGCCGTGATATCTCGAAAGGCTGAGTTCGAGTTGTCGGGAATGCAGGCCCTCCGGAGGAAGCTCGAGTCCTATGCCAAGGCAAACAATGACTTCAAGATGCAGGTTGAGCTGTTCCAGAGCCAGTTGTCCGAGATGGGGGAGAGGCTCAAGGCATCCGAGGAAAAGACGACATCCGCCAAGGAAAAATTGAAGGCTTCCGACGAGACGGTGGCCCGTTTAGCTGAGCGGGAGATGACCTTGGAGAGCCAGCTGAATGCCGCTCAGGGTCGGGTAGCGGTCTTGGAGAAGGAGCGTGACTAAGCCGTGTCGTCGGCTAAAGCCGCTAAAGTCGAGGTCGAGGAGCTCCGGAAGAAGCTGAAGGCGACCAAAGAGCAAGGGAAGAGCGCGATTTCTATGATTGAAGATGCTCTGAAAGCCCAAGTGAAGATCGTGGCTCCCGACTTCGACACATCGGCTATTGGGGTCTTCAAAATGATCCAAGACGGCAAGATTGTCGACATGCCTAGGAAGTGACTTCTTATGACTTGAACATTTTGATGTAGATTTGTTGAACATTTGTTGCATGTTTTGTAATTTGATACTTCGCAACATTTATGTTAAGTTGGTCGTTTGGCCGGGTGGCTGTTACTATCTTTCGCCTTGCTCGTCGTATTATTTTTGTTACCGCCTTTTCAGGGTGGGCTCGTTGCTTGTGCCCGTTTTGTCGTTTTTACGTTGGTAACGATTTGGACCGATTTGGTCGTGTTGTCGCCGTGTTAATTATGGCTATGGTCCATCTGGCTCCCGGGGTGATTAGTCCCGGGCTGCCGTTTTAGGATGCAATCGTGTGAAACGCGTATTGGGAAGCAACAGATAAGTAGGAGAATATTTTGACAAGTGGGAATTAATCGTCAGCTAGGCAAGCTTGTTAATATGGCAAGTATTCGATAAGAGTAAATAGCTAAAAATTGACTAAAAATTAACATGTGAACAGAGCAAGCATACATGAGTCCGTTAGGCCTCCTGGTTGGCTTGTCCGAGTCAGGAGTAGAACCTTCTCAAGTTACCTGCATTCCATGTTCTAGGGATTTCTTTGCCGTCAAGTCTCTCGAGCTTGTAGGCACCCTTACCAAGCACTTCTCTAATTCTGTAGGGACCTTCCCAATTTGCCGCCAGCTTTCCTTCTCCAGGGGTTGGCAGACCGATGTCATTGCGTCGCAGAACGAGGTCTCTTTCCCCAAAATCCCTCCTGAGGACTTTAGCGTTGTAGCGCAGGGCTATTCTTTGTTTCAACGCTGTTTCTGACAAATGGGCCATCTCCCTCGTCTCCTCCACCAGGTCCTTTTCTACCGCTTCGTCCACACCTGCGAGCAGTAGCCGCGGGCTCGGTTCGCCGATTTCGACGGGTATCACAGCGTCGACCCCGTATGTTAGGCGAAAAGGGGTTTCCCCCGTAGCGCTTTGCTCGGTTGTTCGGTAGGACCACAGGACCGAAGCGAGTTCGTCGGCCCAAGCGCCTTTCTTGTTGTCTAGGCGTTTCTTGAGGCCAAGTAAGATGACCTTGTTCGCGGACTCTACTTGTCCGTTTGTCTGGGGGTGTTCAACTGAGGAAAACTTTTGCTTTACCCCTAGGCCGGTGAGGAACTCCGTGAACTTCTTGTCAGTGAATTGCGTTCCATTATCCGAGATGACGACCTCCGGGATGCCGAACCGGGTTATCACTTGTCTCCATATGAACTTCCTGCAATTAGAGGAAGATATGCTGGCCAGTGGCTCAGCCTCTATCCATTTGGTGTAGTAGTCGATGGCCACTATGAGATATTTGACCTGTCCTGGGCCAACCGGGAAAGGTCCTAGAAGGTCGACTCCCCATTGAGCGAAAGGTCGTGTAGTCGTCAGAAGGCTCAGCTCGGAGGCCAGCGCCTTGTGGAAATTGGCGTTTTGTTGACACTTTACGCACTTTCTAACGAATTCCCTGGAGTCCTTCATCATTGATGGCCAGTAGTATCCAGCTCGGATGAGCTTCCTCGCTAGGGCTTTGCCCCCGATGTGGTGGCCGCAGCATCCCTCGTGGACTTCTCTAAGTACATAGTTGGTCTGGTCGGGGTGCAAGCACTTCAATAGGGGCTGGCTGAGCCCCTTTATGAACAGTTGCCCTTGTATGATTGCATATCTGGCCGCCTCCCTTCTCAATGTTTTGGCCGCTTTCTCATCGTCAGAAAACTTGCCGAATTCCAGGAAGTTTGTGATGGGGTCCAACCACGAAGGGCTTGACTCCGCCAAATGGAGGGCGACCGTTGGCTCGTTCACCATGCCTTGGATGAGAGACCGGTTACCCGCTCCTGGCTTCGTGCTCGCTAGTTTGGACAGGAGGTCCGCCCGTGTGTTCCTTTCTCTTGGGACATGTTGGATCGTGACCTCTTGGAACTGACTTGTCATTTCTTTAACCTTTTCCAAGTATTTTTGCAGGAGGGGGTCTCGGGCTTGGTAGCTTCCGTTTACTTGTGAGGTGACGACCTGTGAGTCACTGCATACTTCGACCTTCGTTGCCCCGACTTCCCGCGCTAGTATTAGTCCGCTTAAGAGAGCTTCATATTCCGCTTGATTGTTCGACACAGGGAACTCGAACTTGGTCGATTGCTCATAGATGACTCCTGCCGGGCTTTCTAAGATGACCCCGGCTCCCCCGGACGTTTGGTTGGAGGCCCCGTCCACGTGGAGCCTCCACCGTGTGCCCGTTTCCTCGGGGGGATCACCCATTACCTCAACCAAAAAGTCTGCCATTGCCTGGGCCTTGATTGCATGCCGGGGATCATACTGCAAGTCATATTGGGAGAGCTCGATGGCCCAGGTCATCATCCTACCAGCCAAATCAGGTTTCTGGAGTACTTGGCGAATTGCCTGATCCGTCCTCACGACTATACGGTGGCCCTGGAAGTATTGCCTTAACCTTCGGGAGGAATTTAGGAGTGTCAACGCCAGTTTTTCCAGTTTGCTGTACCTCAGCTCGGCTCCTTGTAGAGCTCTGCTCACGAAGTAGACCGGCTGCTGAGCTTTCCCTTCTTCTCTTACAAGCACTGCTGCAAGTGCTTCCTCTGTTATTGCCAGGTAGAGGTAGAGTGATTCTCCGACCTTGGGCTTCCCGAGCACCGGAGGTGCTGCTAGGATCTCCTTGAAGTGGTTGAATGCCTCCTCGCACGCTGTGGTCCATTCGAATGCTATTCCCTTTTTCATCAGATTGAAGAAGGGTAGGGCTTTTGCTGCCGATGCACCGAGGAAACGGGATAAAGCCGTCAGTCTCCCCGCCAATCGTTGGATATCTTTGATACAACCCGGGCTCTTCATCTGGAGAATCGCTTAACACTTCTCGGGGTTGCCTTCTACTCCTCTTTGGGTGATCATGAATCCCAGGAACTTTCCGGCCTCCATGGCAAAGGCGCACTTGAGTGGGTTAAGCCTCATGCTGTGTTGCCGGAGGGACGCAAATACGCCCCCGAGGTCGTTTAGGAGATCGTCGGGTCGTGTGGTTTTTGCGAGGATGTCGTCCACGTAGACTTCCACTGTCTTGCCTATAAGCTCACTGAATATCTTGTTCATCAATCTCTGGTACGTGGCGCCAGCATTTTTCAGACCAAATGGCATTACTTTGTAGCAATAGGTCCCTCCTGGCGTTATGAACGCTGTTTTTCCCTCGTCGGGTCGGTGCATCGGTATCTGGTTGTACCCAGAGTAGGCGTCCATGAAGCTCAGATACCGGTATCCCGCCGCTGCGTCGACGAGTGCGTCAATGTTGGGCAGGGGATAGCAGTCCTTAGGACATGCCTTATTGAGGTCAGAGTAGTCCACACACATTCTCCACCTCCCATTGTGTTTTTTCACCAAAACTACGTTCGACAGCCAGGTCGAGTAGTCCAGTTCCCGGATGAACCCTGCTTCGAGGAGGCTGGCCGCCTGCCTGGCCACCTCCTCTGCCCTTTCCTGTGACATCTTTCTCTTCCTCTGGGCCACTGGCTTGGCTTCTGGTTTGACGGCCAGATGGTGTGACATGAGTTGGGGATCTATCCCTGGCATGTCGGCTGGCGTCCAAGCAAAGAGGTCGGCATTGGCTCTGATCATCTCCATCAAAGGCTCCTTTAATTCATGGGGAAGGTTTTTGTTTATGAACGTGAACTTCTCGTCCCCATCACCGACCCTAAATTTTTCCAAATCCCCTTCCGGCTCAGGTCTGGGCTTGTCATCTATCCTGGCGTCCAGGTCGGCGAGGAAGACCCCAGATGCCTCTTTGGATTTTTTCCTAAGAGAGAGACTGGCGTGGTCGCAAGCGACTGCCGTTTCCAAATCCCCTCTGATGGATCCCACGGATCCGTCATCCGTGACAAACTTCATTACGAGCAGCTTCGTGCTAATCGCTGCCCCAAGGTCATTGATGGTTTTTCTCCCCAAGATGATATTGTAAGCAGTGGAATCTCGTAAGATAACAAAATCGGCCATTACCGTCCTCCGCCTCTGTCCTTGTCCTAGGGAGGTCGGTAGGGAGATGATCCCATCTGGCTTGATGAAGTGATCACCCAACCCTACCACACCGTGCTGGTGGGTCGCCAGGTCGGTATCACGCAGTCCCAAGGCGTCGAAGATGTTGCGAAACATGATGTTCGAGTCTGCCCCTGTGTCCACTAGGATCCGTTTGACGAGTCCGGTTCCGACTCTGGCCGTAATAACCATGGGAGGACTTTCCGGTACCTCGTCGAACCATTGGTCTTCAGGGCCGAAAGAGATGGATGGGTGTCCCCGGGAACTCCTAGCAGATGAGGAGGAGAGCGCCAGGACCTTGGCGTCTTTCTTCTGTGCCGATTTCGACCTCAGGGCGGAGTTTCTCGCTGTTACCACATTTACCACCGTGAGACCGTGGTTTTCTCCCTCTGGCTCTTGACGTCGTCTTGTCACCCGGGGCCTGTCCTCACCCTCGTGATCCCGGTTCCGTCTCCTTGGTTCCCTTATGACGTGGGAGAAGTCGGCAAGCTTTCCATTCCTGATTGCTTGCTCCAGAGCATCCTTTAGGTCGAAGCAGTCTTGGGTCTTGTGCCCGTACCCCTTGTGATATTCGCAGTAGAGGTTCTTGTTTCCCCCGTCCTGTCCTTCAGGGGTCGGGGCCTCGATAGAATCCCTTTCTCGGCTATCTGTTGGTAGACCTCCGTGATCGGTGCCGTGAGGAGGGTGTAGTTGGTGAATTTCCCGACTCGGGGAAATGGTTTTGTCGTCTTGTTCGAACCGCCGTCCCTGGCGTGTTCCTTTTGTCTTTCTCCACCATCGTAGTGCCGGGTTTGGTTGTAAGGGGGTTGTCGTTTGTTGGCAGCCACGACCCGGCTGACTTCCTCGTCGTTGATGTACTCCTTAGCCACGTACTGGATTTCTTGCATTGTCCAAACTGGTCTCGTGGTAAGGTGCTTCCTGAAGTCCTCATTTAGGAGCCCATTCGTCAAACATAGACTCGCTACCGAGTCCGTCAACCCGTCGATTTCCAAGCACTCATCATTGAAGCGATCCAAGTACTTTATGGTCGGCTCCCCGGTTCTTTGTGTCACCCCTAGCAAGTTGATTGGGTGATTGGCTTTGGCGATCCTGGTTGTGAACTGAGCCAGGAAGGCATGGCTGATGTCGGAGAACTGGGTCACCGAGCATTGCGGGAGGTTATTGAACCATCGTATTGCAGGTCCCGCCAGGGTGACCGGGAAGGCGCGACACCTTACCTCATCTCCTACTCCTTCTAAGTTCATCCTGGCCTCGAAGGCCGTCAGGTGCTCCAGGGGTCTTGCGTTCCATCATACCTCATGTCCGTTGGCTTGTCAAAATGTTTTGGCAGCCGGACCTCGAGTATGGAACGGTGGAATGGTGTCGCTCCCATTATGACGGGTCCCCGTGTTCCCGTCTTTCTTCCCTCGTCGCTTTCCCGACGAGTGTCCTCGTCCCCGCGGTTCATGGTATGTCGCCTTTTACGTCTGGCATAAATGACAGGGTCACGACGTCTTCTCGCGCGCCCCCTTTTGCCGGCGCTTTCGGATTCTGCATGGGGGCTAGGCGTGCGTCTGGAGCGACTCCTGGAGCGAGATCGGGAGTAACTCTGCTCTGGGGTGCGCTGGTCGCGTTCTCTGTCTGCTAACCGGCGCTCTAAGTCTTGCATTCTATGGCGTAACTCTTGCATTATTCTGGCGTGGTTGTCGCCAGTCCCCCCGAAGGGGCGTCTCTCGTGCGCCTGGGTTACGTCCCTCGAGGGGGATCTCGGATGTTGTCGGGCTCCCGTCCCGGCGGCGTCGCCTCCGGGTACGGCCTCGCGGCTTGCCTCTGTTTCGACTAGCACGAAGTCCATGGACGAGTCCCACAGACGGCGCCAATGTTCGGTAAGTCGGTTACCGGTCGATTTGGGTGATGATCCTGGGAGATGGTGGGGGCTCGTCAGGTCGTGGACTGCCGGTCAGAGGTGTGCGAGGTCCCGAGTACTTTGTGTGAAAGGGGGGTGCCACCTGCAAAGACACTCCGACGCCCTTGTCAGTAAATGTGCAGGCGGAAAGGGTAGTGTGATATGTGACGTACCTTGGGGGAAGAGCAAGTCTTCCCCTTATATACCTGTCAGAGGTGGGCCCGATGAGAACAGGCCCATGTTTCTAGGGACGTTGTCCCACAGCTGCACATGAGCTGTTTTGGACGCGTGTCCGGGTCGGTTGCGGGGCGTATATCCGGATCGGATGGCGTTCGAGTCGGGCCGACCCGCAGGGATTCTGGGCCCGGCCGTAACACTTTTTATTACGAAAAAAGTATTTTTTTAACTTCTCTTTAAATACCAAAATAACTTTTTAAAAAATTACAATTTTATTTTAAAAATTATATCAGACATTAATATTATACATTTTCTTAAGTTAAAAGTTAAAAAAAATCACTTATAAACTTATAGAAACGAACCTTAAGTCACACACGATGTGAGAACTTGAAGTAATAACGATTTCAAGCTTAAACAATATCACTTTCATATATATATTTAATCTCATCTTTTTTTACCTAATGTCTCTAAAAACTTAAAAAATAATTCATATTAAGAAAACAAGTTAATCACTTCTTGCGAGTGGCAATACAACATAAATAGAAAAGCCGTTAGTCTCGCGTATGATTTTACAATTTATACATCTTAAAATTATTTATACCATTAAAATTATTATTAATGACTATTTAATGGTTACAAATCACAAAAATTGCTGACCTCCTAGCATTCCTCTTCTTTTAGTTTAAGCGTCAAAACTCCTTACAAATAATATCCTCACCAATTCTCCAAACTACTACTATATCAACTCGAGAGTTCTTAGGATTTTCTTCTTCAAACAAATCTCTTGGACAAGTATATTCTCATCGCTGAACATATTTGATATTATTATTTTAATATTTGAAAGATATATGTAGTGTCAATTAAATTAATAATTCATAGAAAACAAAAACTAAATAGGCGCTGTAAGTATTTTTACAATCTGCCAAAATAATACCCATATCTTTTTGATAGAGAATCAAATATTCGAACTAATATTACATTATTTTTTCGACCAGCAGCTAATTTATTTCTAATTCATTTTGAAGAGAGTTCAAACGCTAACGACGGGAATTCCTTATAATATGCAAACGGCAGTGAAAAACCACAGCATTTTCTTGATGGACTCTATCAAGAACAACAGTGAAAAATACAATGGCTTCAAATCACCGTACCCCAAATTATTATATCTGCAAACTTGACTTTCAAAACGTACTCTTTGAAATAACTAAAATTTATTTTCTGCAGCGCGTTCAAGGAAATTGGGGCATTTACTGCAGTCTCTACAATCAGACCAAGAGCAGAACTTATTCATGTATATATCTCTTATCATTTTTATATACATTTAATTTAATATCATTTACATACAAATCACGATAAAATAATGTACATATCCAAAAGATCAAAACTTAGTTAAATATATACACAGCTAAGTGTCATGATCCATTTTAGGATGTTATATTTAATGGTATTTATATAATATTTTAAAAATTATTAAAAGATTATTATTAAAATTTATTATTTTAATTATTATTTAATTATTAATATTTAAAAATATGCATAAAGGATAAAATTAAATTATTAGACTAAAAAAATTAAACTAAAAAAATTAAATTGATTATTAATTGATGATAAAAAATAATAAATTTTAATAATTTTTTAATATTTTTCTAATATTCTAAAATGTTTGAGATTGATTTGAATAATTTTAAAATATTCTAAAATGTCTTAGAAAATTTTGAAAAATTCTAAAAGGTCATAAAATATTCTAAAAGAGTATACATGTATATAAAAATATGAAAAGTAGTGCAGAATAATCTATAAGTATTTAAAAAAATATAATAGATTAAATATTTGTAATGAAAATTCTGGACATTCAATCTAGACTGTTGATTAGATTTAATCATTATCGACCATTAAGGAAGTCGACAATTATAAATAGGAATTAGAGTTAGAATTTGTATATGTGAGCTATTTATAAGAAACATTTCAATAATTTCACTAAAGTTTTTTTATGTTTTTAGTTTTTAATTAAGTATTGAGGGTTAAGTTACTTTAATCTTAGGTCGGTAAAAAGTTTAAGTAAGTTTAAATGTTGATATAGTAGTATTAGAAGAAGTCCAAGACTGTGACATAAGTCTCAAAAAAATTAAATACAAAACCAAAAAAAAAAAGAAGAAATAGAAAAGAGATGAAAAGAATGTACTCAGCACATGAAAAGAAAGGTAAAGAACATGAAAAACAGAAAAAAAAAAGTTGATTTTTTCAATATTGTAATAAAATATGTGTTATGCTATATTATTTTTGTTATTGAGTTTTACATTGTTATAAAACTTTGGACAAGTTACCAAAATAAATTGTTTACAAATTAATATTACCAGAATACAACTTTTAAAGATTGCATACACAAATGCAACTTTCATATTACTATAGAAACTGTGATAGGAGCTCAGCGGATTAGGTAACACACGTAAATCGCGACAAGAGTATAGCGGTTTACGTTGCAATACAATAAAGAAGAAACCGCGGCACTCTCAACAGTTTCTTCACGAATTCCCAAACTGCATAAACTGCGGTACCCCTATAGCGGTTTATACATGCACAAAAACACCTATAAATACCAAGCAGGAGGGAGTCACTACAAGAAAAACACTTATTTAGGTACACTTGAAAAGTGTAGCCAAAAATGAAAAAAAAAATGATGCCTTAGGCTACGACTATGCTTTTTGGGCTACGGCTACGCTTTTTGGGGGATGCCTATTCGGCCGTTACCTATTCTCTAAGGCTATGCTTTTCTGCACCAAGGGCTACGTTTTTGGCGTTTGGGAATATGGTGTGCTTTTCAAGTGATGTTGTCTAAGACTAAAGGCTACGCTTTTCAGCTTCCATTTTTGCCAGAATAGGCTACGCTTTTCAACGCTACTGCATCACCTGTAAAGCGTAGCCACATTGTATACCATGGCTATATTTTATAATGTAGCCTTAGGTCCCTCATTTTTTTTTGTATATTATAGCTACTGTATATAATTAAATAATAAAAATTATCTCTAACCAAAATATATTTATAATAATGATCCAAAAGTACTAGAATGAAGTTAATTGTAAATATTCATACATCTCACACTAAAGTAAGCATATAGCCATATCAAAATAACCATAATACCACTTAGAATTTACTACTAACACTCTACAAAAAAAATATATCCTACATACATAAGTATCTTCTAATAAAAGTTATTAGTCAACCATACATGTATCCATTCTAAACAGTACTCTATCTTAGCCAATAGACCACAATAATAATCAGCTTAATCTTTATTGTTACCCTGCATAATTATATAGAAAAGTAGTTAAAAAAATATCCATAATGACATTCGTAATTATAAAAATTAAAAAATCAAACTCAAAATTATCAATGACTGATATCATTAATTCACCAAGACATATAAGACTCTCAACACAAAATTAAAGAAGAAAAAACATAGAGAGAATATATATATATAAAGCTGACTACTTTTTTTTTTTTAAAAAATAATGTTTCAGGAAATGATATGGCCAAAAAGATAAAGGAAACATCAAAATTATCCCAAGTCATCCTATATTTTGGTTCTGACGGTGGGGAATCCATGAAGCACGAGAGAGAAGGTGATACTAAGAGTTTGTTTTTTTTTTTAAATTGAAGCTTGTGGTTTTCTACATCTACTACTAAACTACAACCAACAGAGTACTCATGGAATTTTTGTTACCTTTGCAACAAATACAACAGCACCTGAAACAGTTCTCAAACTTTGAAACCTCTTTCTCGTTCTCTTTCAAATACCCTTTAATATTGGGACAAATTCATATGTACTAAGTGCATAAAATCAGAAATACAACAACCAGAATTGCACAAACAAATTTCAGCCATAGCAATACAACTTCGGTATTAATAAAGTCAACAACATATGATTTCCAGCCATAGCAATTAATGTAAATGCAAGCAAAAAACTATGGAATAAGGAACAGATAAGGACATACCACATCTAAGTTCAGAAAATGAGTTGATCCATGGCCGTTATTCGCATCAATCGGAGACTATTGGGCGTCTTGTAATAAAGCTTCTAGTTCTTCTGGCCTCATTCCAGGTTCCGATCGCTGCAGTATTAACTTGACCATATTTCGCAACACATGAATCTCTTCCTCTTGTTTCTGCTGTTTGGCCTCCATGTGTCCAAGTTTATCTTTCAGTGTTGTCACTTCCTCTTTGTGCTAATTCTTGATTTCAGAAATTTCAGCATGTTTTTTTAAATCACTTTTTGTCACAGATCTTTCATAGCACCTTACCCGAATTGGTTGTTCTTTTCCGAATAAGGCCTCAAATGCTTCTTCTTCTGTTTCACCAGTAGCTTGGCGGTGTTGGAAGTCTTCCTGCATAGAAGAAACATTTAAAATTGAATTAGTTACCATATCCTAAATTTGAAATGTAATTATGAATGATTCAATGAACTCTTACAATAGCAGTATGTGTTTCCTCATCAACTTCTTTCCTCTTCCGACTTGTTCGGGTAGCATTGAACATTTCAAACTTTTTTGGTTCCTCGTTTGTTTTCTTTGTCGCTCGCTGCAAAACAAGATCTTACTTCGGTTTCTTCCTTCAATTTATGCAAATATAAGCCCTAATAAATATAAATTTGCTCTTCCATATTAAAGAATTTTACCAGAGTCACACGTACTTTTCCGAAATTGATTGGCCCCATGCGATGTGGAAACTTCTATTTTTCCTTATGTTACTTGTTTCTTTGACTTATTGACTGTAAGTGAATAAAAAGTTAGTATACAATTACTAACACGTGCAACATAATGAGTTAGGCAAATCTACTAGCATGGCTGCATTATTAAGCTAAAGCACAGTCTTGTGTGTTGTAATGTCATTTCTGCTTTGATATATCTTACTGTAAATAAGAACCTAATAAATTTCATTTGTACCATCACATGTTAGACATAATACACTAAGCACTAAAGCACTGAAAAATATGTCACATTCACTCGTTAAATAATCATGGGTTTTGGTCCAAATGTAGGTTCAAATCAAGTATCACAAATGAAAGTTGAGCTCTAATCTCTATTCGTTGCGCCTGAAGTCAAGCTCAAAGGAAGACTGCTGTATGCAACTAAAGAGATTTTTATTTTCCAATAACCTCTGAATTATTATTAAGCAATTATTTTCACTACGTCTATTCAATATAATTATTTTGCTGTTGCACTAAAGCACTATTTAAATTTTATTTGTACTATCACATGTTATAAATAAAGCGTACACATGAAAATTCAACATATATTGTCTTTTACCTGGATTAGAGGATGACTCCAATAATAGATCAATTTTATGAATTGACTTTTTGGTACTTGTGGGGGTCGATTCTTCACCATATCTTCAATAGTATCATAGGGAACGAAGTGCTTTTGCTTAATCTTTCCTTTGAACCGCTTCCAAGCATCTCGAATCGCTTGCATTATCCACTTTTCTCCACTGCCTGGGAGGATAAACTTGGTCTACATGATTATAAGTAATTGTTATATGCTCTTGTGCTGAATAAAAAAATCGAAGTCAATAGTTACCGAGTGTCTTATGTTAACATAGTCCCACATGAACTTCTTAGCTTTCGGAGAAACAGCATGCCAACTAGTGTACAAAAGACTAACGAATCTTTTATTTCTACCAATGGTGCCAAGAAAACTAGTTAAATTAGACACACTTTGGTCTGTTGGTCCTACGAGCTGTCCAATATCAAAAGTGACTTCTTCCCGCTGTTCCATAGTCCTTGCATAAATCTCTTTGCAAGTTATTTTTTCATGGATTTTCTTCTTCTTTGTCTCTCATAGTTTTATTCATTAGGAAAGAGATCAAGGACTAATTAGTGATACCAATTGAAAAAGAAGCATTACAATTTACAAGAGAAGATAGAAAAATAGCAAAACAGTATCGTCTTTATCATCAATGTCCTCCATCACATGTTGATAATAGTCTTCATCAAGTGCCATGCTATCTTCCCCGTCCTCACTTAGTTCAGTGCTTGGTTCTTCAATTTCCACGTCTATCCCATTTTCTTTTAAGAATTCGTCAATTATTGTTGCCTTTACTCTTGGCTTCCTCTTACCCTTTGTTGATATTTCTTGCTCCAACATTGTATTTTCATTTTGTGGGGTAGTTTCAGGAGTAGGCAAAGTTGTGTCATCTTGCCCTGTTTGAGTCTCTTCATCTGTGAGTTGAATATTCTGCTGCTATCCTTGGTTGATTATGAGTTAAGTAGAACTTGGACAACTTCGCTCTTGGCATACACTTGTTGGCACATTGCTGTTCCTTTTACGAATTGCTTCGAGCTTCCTTGTAAGTTCAGCTGCCTTCATGTTTGTAGGCTTAGACTTCTTCAAGCCTTGTGTTGATTTTCCACCATGCACTCCATTCTTGATTTTCTCAGCAGTAGGCATAGTCAATAGCTCCTTTCTTTTTTTATTTTTTGGCTGTTGTGAATGAATGTTTGGCTGTACTTCTAAGGTGGTAGGCGTGAAATTAGTCCTTTTGCTAATAGAATCGAATGTGCTTTGCAAATGACTAAAATCCAGCTTTTTTGACATGGATTTCTTCTGCCCTTTGGTTGCATGCATCTCCATTTAACTTTCTGGTTCATCCACCCTTCGCTCATATTTCTTGCGTTTGACTACAATCCTTTGTCTCTTAGCCTCAAATTGTCTAAGAAAATTCTTACTTGACGTAGCTTTAAGATCAATAAATTCCTTATTCCTACACAAATAAATTAGTTAAGTAGAGTCAATATACCCATCAAAATCAATATAAGAAAAATGTAAGAGACTGACAAATTAACAAAAAAATAAATATTATTTACAAATAAAAAGGTGAAGAAGAAAACTTAGGTATACATATGTACATATTAAGCAATAAATTGCTTAGGATGACCCATCAGAATCAGAATTTCCAATGAAGTCTGCCTCATATTCTTGGACATAAGTCACTTGGGGAACCGTTTCAATAACCATGGGTCATAAATCAGTCTTCTCCAGAATAAGTTCACCATCATCAGCTGGTATGGCAGGGCTCGTATACGCTCGTGTTGTTCACTAAAGTGTGTTTGACGGGCCTCAGACTCAGATTCGTTGCTTGTTTTAAATAAGTCTCTTGGGACAGTTTCCATAACATAATGTTTGTTATGTTCATATGGATCTTACACATAAAAATACTGATGTGCTTGAGATGCTAATATGAAAGGTTCATTCTGGAAGCATTTCTTATGGAAGTGAACAAATGTAAGACCATACTTATCTCTCCCAGCATCATACCACTCACACCAAAATAAGACAACCTTAAAACACCCAAAAGAGTCTAACTCTACTATCTCAAACAACCTGCCATAATAAGCTATAGTGTCTGGATTGGACTTTTATCTTTAGCACTTGCAAAGCTTGAAGTTAAAGCAGTTAATGTGACACCACTGTTTATCATGCTCCACAGTGTGAAACTTGTATCCATTAATTACATATCCAGAAAATCTTCTTGCAACAGAGCTTGGACCTCGAGATAATTCTTTTAGCAAAAAAGGCACATTTGGATCCCTCGCATGAGTTTCAAACCACTGCGCGAACGTTTTATTGTAAACTTTTGCTTTTCTCCATTTTGTTCCCCGCTAATTGTTAACCTCTTCCTCATGCTCTCTATAATTAATAATAGTTAGGTTTGATCTAAAAAATATGAGTGAACTTGATCGGAATAAAAATAAGTTTGATTAAGTTACCTAACATAATCTGCGACTTCTTCACAATTGTGTAATACATACATGGGCTTGAGCACTTGATATGTCATCTAGATTAATTGGTTCTCCATTTTCCATGTGATGAGTGGATATTTCATACGCTTTTTGGCATCATTTTCATATAGTTTTTAACATGTTTTGTTTAGTGTTTATTAAGTTTTTATAGGTTTTAGTGTTAAATTCACATTTTTTGGATTCTACTATGAGTTTGTGTGTTTTTGTATAATTTCAGGTATTTTCTGGCTGAAATTGAGGAGCTGGAGCAAAAGTCTGATTCAGAGACAGAGAAAGCACTGCAGATGCTGTAGATGCTGTCCTCCTTGCACTCGAAAGAGCTTTTCTGAAGCTACAAAAGTCCAAATGGAAGAGCTTTTCTGGAGCTACAGAAGTCCAAATGGAGCGTTCTAAACGGCTATTGAAATCTGACTTCCAGAGCTTTCCAGAAATGTATAATAATCCATACTTTACTTCAGATTAAAAGGCCCAAAACTGGCATCTAACGCCAGCCTCCTGCCTCCTTTCAGGCGTCCAGCACCCAAGGAGAAGAGACCAGTGTCCAAACGCCCAAAGAGGACCCCCTAGCCAGCGTTTAACACCCTAGAGACCTCATAGCACGTGGATCTCATCAAAGCTCAGCCCAAACACTCACCAAGTGGGCCCCAAAAGTGGATTTTAGCACTAAAAAGATTGTTTTACCCTTACTAGTCATTTGTTTAGTATTCAAGGGATTAGATTTATGTTATTCACACACATAATCTAGACTTTACACATTTTTACCATTGTATTTCCTTTCAGTATGTGTTTCTAAACCTCCTAGGTTGAGGGGAGGAGCCCTGCTGAGTCCTATGAATTAATAAAAGTATTACTGTTTCTCTTCTATCCGTGTTTGATTTAATTCTAAGTTGTATACTCGTTCTTCAACATAGTGAATAGGATGATCAGTGATAATCAGCTCTGTTCATCATACTAGGACCGCGTGCCTGATAACCATCCGTGTCTACTTGGGTTCGTGTGAATACGTGACTGGAAAGTGCGAACCGCCAGCTTGATTATACATCTCTCAGACGGCTAATCCATGACTTCGTTGGGGACTTCTCGAGACACCAATTCAGCCAATTTTTGGAGAGATTAAGGTCTCTGTGGTAGAGGCTATAACCCAAAGAAGCAGCATTCTCTGATCTGGAAGATTCGACCTTGTCTGTGGCGTTTTGAGTAAGATCGCCAAGAGAATGAACTGCTAGAGCTTCACCCTTGTTCAGATTGGATGACCACGGCTAATGGCGTTTGATCTAAAATAGAGGAGATTGATGACCACGACCCATGGCGTTGATCACATACAGCCTACCATAGAAGAAATCATTCACAAGCAAAGAAGATAGTAATACCAGAGTTAATTCAAAAAGACAAAGCAACTCCAATCCTTAACCACATTTCTATTACTGATTCCATTTAATTTACAGAGTATTTTATTTTATTTCTTTCATGTCAACTTAGTTTAGATCTCACAAATACAAATTATGAATAACTCTTCTGATTCACCTGACTAAGACTTGCAAGGTATCCATAGCTTGCTTCAAACCACAATCCTCGTGGGATCGACCCTGACTCGCTCAGGTATTACCTGGACAATCTAGTGTACTTGCTGGTATAGCTGTACGAAGGTGTGGAGATTCGTGCACCACCACGCCTAACGAACGATCTTTGTTAGAAAACAAATTTGATGGCACAACTTTGTCTTTGTTAGGATCATCATCATTCCGAGGCCGCTTATTAAGTCTTATTTTCACACCTCCATGCAAGTATCTTGAGCAGAAAGTTAAGCACTCTTTAGCCAGATATGCCTCTGCAATAGAACCTTCGGGGCAACTTTTGTTGCGAACATATGACTTTAATGTACACATGTACCTTTCTGGAAGATACATCCAACGAAACTGTATTGGACCACCCAATCTCACCTCATTTTATAAATGAATGGGAAGATGAACTATTATGTCCAAAAAACTAGGGGGAAAGATCCTCTCAAGGTGGCATAATATTTCCACAATCTCTAACTCCAGTCGATCTATCTCTCAGTGTGATGAACTTTTTGCATAAGCGACGATAAAATGAACTTAGTCAAATCAATGGAATGGCCACATGATCAGGAAGGATGCTTTTAATCAGTATTGGTAGTAAATAGTGAAGCATAAAGTGAGCATCATGGGTCTTATACCCAGAAACTTTTCTTTCTCCTAGATGTACACATCGTGATATATTCGAAGCACTACCATCAGGTAGCTTTGTTGTCTTCAAAACACCACAAAAAATTGACTTCTCTGCAACAATCATAGAAAAGCATGCCTTTGCCAATTTTATTCTCTTGCCATTATTCACCTCCTTTGGTTGAAGATTTTTCTAGATCCCCAAATATTTTAAGTCATATCGAGCATTCAAATGGTCTTTTGTCTTGCCTGGGATATCCAAGAGAGTTCCAATTACATTGTCAAGTATGTTCTTCTCTATGTGCATGACATCTAAGTTGTGACGCAGTGAGTTCTTATGCCAGTAAGGCAATTCAAAGAAAATTGATCTTTTTTTCCAATTCCATGAAAAACTATTTGATGTACTTTGCTTCTTCCCAAAAACATTCTCAACATTTTGTAGCATCTCAAAGATTTCAGTTCCTTCTATAACAGGTGGAGGGGGTCTTAATTCCTGCTTCCCATTAAAAGACCTTATATTAGTTCTCCATGGATGATCCATGGGTAAAAAGACACAATGGTCCATATAAACTATCTTCCGACTATGTTTTAGTTGTAAGCTACAGGTATTTTTGATGCAACAAAGGCAAGCCAATTTTCTCTTTGTACTTCACCTAGACAACATAGCATATGCAGGAAAATCGTTGATTGTCCACAAAAGAGTTGCCCACATTTGAAAGGTCTCATTCTTTGACGCATCATAAGTTTCGACCCCTATTTTCCACAACAACTTCAAGTCTTCTATCAATGGTTGTAGATACACATCAATGTCTTTACCAGGTGATTGTGGCCCAGGAATAAGCAAAGAAAGCATACAATATTCGGGTTTCATGCACATCCACAGAGGCAAGTTGTATACCATCAACATCACGGGCCACGTGCTCCATGAAATGTTCATGCTACGAAATGGCTTGAACCCATCACTTGACAAGCTTAGTCTAATATTGTGTGATTCTTTTGCAAATTCTTCATCCAATTCATCAAGGTTCTTCCATGCCAAGCCATCAGCAGGATGCTTTAACATCCCATCTTTTACGCGTTTCTCATCATGCCACCTCAGACTAGCTGCCGTCTTTGAGCACATAAATAATCTCTGAAGTCTTAAAATTATAGGAAAGTATCTTAGAGTCTTTGCAGGAATAGGACGACCTTTCTTGTCAGGTTGGTTCTCGCTATTATCACTAGAATTTTTAGTATATCGAGAAGTTACACACACACGACATTGTTTTTCATCCTTTAGTTCTTTTCTATACAAGAGGCAATCATTAGGATAATTTTTTTATAATCCAGACCTAAATCTCTTATCATAGCCTTCGTCTTATGGAAAGATGAAGGTATGTTAATGTCAGACATTGCCTCTTTCAATAGCTCAAGAAGTGAAGTGAAGGAGGCATTGCTCCAACCATGCAAACACTTTAACAAGTACAAACGGATGGTAAAAGATAATGTAGAAAATTTCTTGCAACCCGGCTATAACTCTTGACTTGCCCCATCTATTAAATTGTAAAGCTTTTTAGCCTCTTTATTTTGACCTACAGTAACACCCTCAGCGTGAGGTACATCTCCAATGAATCATTAAGCAGTTCTTTGATGTCATCCTGTACACCTTCTTCATCATCCGTGTCATCGTCAACCACCATCGGGATTGTCCATTCCCCATGATTAATCCATTTTCTATATCTCTTAACAAATCCGTCGGCTACTAAATGGTCAAATACCACATCTCTTCTATACCAATTAATGTTACAACACCTCTTACAAAGACATTGAATTTATCGTCCATCCGGTTCTCCCTCGGAGTATGCAAAGTCTAAAAAACTAATAACACCATTGATATACTCTTCGCTATATCTCGGTAGATCCATCCAATCCTTTGGCATATCACAAAACCTAATCGATAATTATTAAATTTTTTAGGAGAAAAATTTACAAAGGGTCGTAAAGTGAAGATAACAAGAATAGAGGAGGAATGGTATTATTCGCTATAAAGGGAATGGGCAATGGAAAGGACTTTCAAAGCCTAGTAATTGGGTTGGAAAATAGTTTCTAGTCTTAGAAGTAATTCTCTAGAAACCCATTGAGGTAAAACAAATAAAGAGAAACATAGAATTTATAGTACAAATATAATAAGTTAAATTGTAATTTCAAAACTAACAAAATAATAGAATTATAGTATGCAATGTACCTTGCCATGACACGATCAACGTTTTGACAAAATTTGCTTAGAAGACCTTAACCAAAAACTTTCGCCTTCAATTTTGGTCAATGAAAACAAAAAACAAAGTCAACTTTCTAATAATACTTTTTGCAACCATTCATAATAAACTCAAACACAAATTATAATAATATTTTTGCAATCCTGCAGTTGCTATATAAAATTTTAGGAGGGAGTTTTTCAGAATAAAAAATATAAATATTTAATCAACAAATTTTATTATCAGATTTAAGTAAAAGCATTTTGCAGGTGAATAGTAAGTTAAAAATTAAAATTATTACTAGAAGCGTGAAGAGCAGTAGGGCGGGAAAAAAAAGACAACTTAGAAGAAGGTGAAAATTAGGGTAGAACCAGATAGCACAGGGCAGAAGAGCAGCAGGCAGAATCGAAGAAGGCAAAAGCTTGTTCCTTGGATAGAAACAGGGCAGATCAATTAAATAAGTGCAGTATTTGAAATAAACAAATGTAGATCGATTATTTTACTTATTTATTTGTTGTTAACTTTGAAATCAAGGCTGCTAAATTTCCTTACCCAGATTTTTGAACAATATATGTTGGTTTGAATGAGGTTGGAAACAAAGGCTATTTATGCAAAATCATAAACTCACCCAGATTTATAAACTTGAAATAAATAAATCAAATTAGACATAATAAATAAATTAATAACAGTGACAAGCATACAAAAATCCAGAATCAGTCTTATTCCTTTTTGTATGGATTAAGAGTGAAATCAATCAACAACACTAAGCAGAAAAATGTGCACTCATACAAAGGTTTTGGTCAATGGAGGTAACGTTGAGGTCTAAAATAGGATTTATCTCTTTCACTTTTTAATGTATCACAGCACAAAGCATAAACCAAAGAAAACATAACAAGTAATTTCACTCAGCAATCCCTTTATTTCTATCAAAGATTCTAAGAATAGTTTTCCGTGAGCAGCATCTATCTATAATAAATCCTTCAAGATTTGGTTCTCTCACGAAAATTCCAGTTTTAAAAGAAGTACATAAAGATCATACAGAAGTACACCCAAGAGTGCCTTAAGTTGTCATATATCCAAGTAAGTTTCAAAGAAGTACATAAAGATCATAAACCCTGAAAACTGATTAGATGAAAAAAATAAATCAAGTATATCCTATATGTTTGTGACATGTAATATTACCACAGTCATACACAAATTAAAATCATTTTCAGATAGGGCACAAGACAACTCAAAGTTTCTTTCCAGTTCATTTTAATTTTGTGCAACAGTAACTTGCAAAGTAGTACAACACAAAATGAAAAATCTGAACTGACAATGAGTCTAACTCATTTATTGAACAAATTTTGGCATGGAACTGATAGGCAAAAACCATAATACCTGACTTGAATTTCTCATCCACGGCCCAGTCAAGGGCTTTCTGAGCTGGCTCGATCAATGGAGGATCCTCGGGGCTAAAGAAATACAGGTCAAATTTCCCAAGTAGCTCTACTGTTTCTTCCAGTACTTTGAAAAGAGAAATTCCATTGGCTCTTAAGAATTTTGCAGCTTTACTTGTTCCTAAAAGAATACAAAAAAAATTATGTTAGTACTTATGAGTAGAAGAAAGGCACAAAGCTATAAATTTAGAAAATGGATTCATTCAACTTTATGGAAGGACATTGCTTTCTGATCAGTGCTAAGACATCACACACTTCAGAATTGCTATTTAAGACTGAGTTGGAAATCAAATTACATTTAGTATCCAATCCAAATTCTGACCTGACCTTTTCACGATCTACAACCATAAAATTTTACCATTGCATTTCTATTTATTCAAAGAATATCATATTGCTCTTGTTTCAAACACTGCAACAAAACTCTACATCATTCTAACATCCTCGCACTTGGTTCTTGCACAAAATAACCAAATACCTTAAAACATAACTTTGATACAAGTAATTCCCAAAAAGGAAACATATGAAGCAAACGGTAATGCAATTGGATAAGTTCACTACCAGTAGCATTAAGCAAGCTACAACTGAAATTTAAAAGACATAATTATGCATTCAATCAATGGATACTGCACAAGTCCAGTGGCTGAATCACAACCTTCATGGCAAAACACAAATTAAGCATGGTATCTTTATATATTACTAAAATTTCAAAAGGCATCCAATTACAACAAGTTAAGTAAGTGGTACTGATTAGCACCTGACATGTTAAGTAAGTGAATAAGTGTGAGTATCAAAATTATTTAAGGTGGAGTTAATGTCAAAAATAAAAACCACATAAATTTATTTCACAATTTATATATTACATGCAAACGTTTTATTTTACTTATTTATTTATTGTTAACTTTTTATTTCTTTTTTGGGTAAAGTATACTTTTTGTCCCTAAAGTTTGGCAAAAGTTTCAAAAATACCCCTAAGTTTTATTTTGTTTCAATTTTATCCCAAAAGTTTTTGATTTGCATCAAATATACCCTCGACGGCTAAATTTTCAAAAAAATTTAAGACCAATCTAACAATAATGCATGAAAATTATGCTTGATTTGCTTGTATTAAGAGTTGTTCTTATGAAATTGTTGCTGAATTGGTCTTAATTTTTTTGAAAAATTAGCCATCTGGAGTATATTTGATGCAAATCGAAAACTTTTGGAACAAAATTGAAATAAAATAAAACTTAGGAGTATTTTTAAAACTTTTGTCAAACTTTAAGGACAAAAAATATACTTTACCCTTCTTTTTTTGCAATTTGCATAATTCTATTCTCTATTATCATAAAGTCAAATTTAAAAACTATATTTGGATCTACTAAGAGTAAGAAACCAAATTAGAAACAAAAAAATGGTTCAAGGAAAATCTGATAATGCAGGAAACAAGTGCTGCTAAATTGTCAGAAAGCAAGCTGCGTGAGAACTTGAACAAACTACAGGTAAAATATTTTGGTTTAATACAAAAAAATACAAAACACAAAAAGAGAAGCATGTTCTTCATTTTTCACATTTCACTGTAAGGACACTATTCTATTCTTTATCAGAAGGTAGAATAAACATAGAAAATCACTAATCTAACAATACTCACTAATCTGTTAAACCATGCATCTTCATCAACAACAGCATGCATGTTATCAAAGCACAATTCACAAACCCATATTTAACAGATTAAAACTCCCAAATTAAAACCCCTAAAATTAGAACCCTAAACCTCTGAAATTGCAGAACCAAATAGAAATCAATATATACATATTCAACGATGTGAGCACAGAGAAGACGATGATGAGAAGAACGGCGAAGAAGAGCGATGGTCACTGCAGCAACAGCGACGATCAATAGCGATGGTGAGTGGCGATGAGTGGTTACTGGGTGGCGACAGTCATCAGCGACGGTGAGACATTATAGGGTTGTGTGGGACCAAGTGGGTGAAGAATTTATTCTACAAGATTTCGATTACAGTTGTGTCAACTGGTGTGAAGTATGAAATATTTGTGATAGGATCAGACGAAGACATGCAGGTTTTGTTTCATTGTCAGTAAATTTTTCCAGAAGTGAGATTACACGAGTTGTATGCCAAGCTGGAAGATGGCGTCGATAGTTCTGGGGCATCAACACCGAATCCTAAGTCGATTACGGTGGATGGTGCTTCTACCTCAATGCCTGTCGTTGCACCCGGTTGTCTGTTGGCTGATCCTTCATCTGTTGCAGTTGGGAAAACTAGGTCACCCCGTATAATTCCAGGTATTTTAGGTGACGGTGAACTGGATTGGGTTAAAAATGCGATACGAGAGGATGATTCGGACGAAGAGCATGCTCACATTGTGGGGGATAGTGACGAGGATACTCCGAGAAACTCACCTACACATCAGGGGCTATCCAGTTCTGGGACATAGTAATATCATCCAGATTTCTCAATGCTGAACTTGGAAGCCATCGGCCAACAATCGGATATAGATCCTACCTTTGGAGGTCAAGGATTACACGAGGGACATCCTTCTGTGGAATTTCAGATTGGCCAATCTTTCCAAACTAAGGAGAAAGCTATATTGAGTGTAAAGGATTATAGCATCCGTCGTGGAGTTGAATACCGGGTGATAAAGTCAGATCACCTCAAGTATTATGAAAAATGCAAGGAGTTTGAAAAAGGTTGCATGTGGTTGATTCGCATCACACTTCAGCAGCGAAAGAGTACTTAGGAGGTTAGAAGGTACAATGGACCTCACATTTTCTTGGCAACATCGATTTCGAGTGATCACCGATAGCTCAATCATCATGTCATCTGTGCGAGGATCTTTCCGTTGGTTAGAGCCGATGCAGTGGTTACGATAAAAGTGTTACAAGAAGCTACTGCAGCAAACTACGGATTCAAGCCTAGTTACAGGAAGGTTTGGATAGAAAAACAGAAGGCAGTTGCGTAGATCTACGAGGATCGGGAAGAGTCATATGCCGAGTTGCCCTATTGGATCCTTGGTGTGCAATCCACGATGGATGGAACCATGGCATTGTTGAAGACTTCTCCGGTATGTGTCGTTGATTAGGTTGATGAATCTACTGTGTACTTTTATCATCTTTTTTGGACATTTCCTCCATGTGTTGAGGCATTTTGACATTGCAAGCCACTAGTCAGCATCGACATGACTCATTTGTATGGGAAGTACGACGGTACTTTGCTTTTGGATATCGCACAAGATGGTAACTCGAATATCTTACCATTGCCTTTGCACTTGTGGAAAGGGGAGAATGCAGAGTCTAGGGCTTTTTTCCTATCTAATTTGCATCAACATGTGACCCCACAAGAAGGTATTCTGGTGATCTCTGACAGGTACAATGGCATTAAGGCTACACTTGAGGCTGATAAACCCCAATTTTGTGGTTTATATTGTGTAGAATTCGGGAGGGTTTTGTCAATATTTCTCACACTTATTCACAAGAATTGCATGGTTTTGTGTTCGCTTCCTAATAATGCTTCATGATGAAAAACATGTTTTTTTTGCCTTAAAATTTCTATATTTTGATCCTCTTTTATTGTCATTCGATGCCGTGATGTATTTGTTGAGTGATTTCAGGAATTATAGGGCAAGAATGGCCTAGAAGAGAGAAAAAAAAACATGTACAAGAGGAAGGAACATGAAGATTTGGATTTTGGGAACTTCGCAAAGGGCGCGCACGCGCACGCGTGCATGAGAATAGGTGGAAGCGGTGCGCAAGGATGGACGCATCTGCGTAGATCAGAGAAATCCAATCGACGCGCACGCGCACATGGCGTGCACGCGTGGATCACAAAAGCAATCGGCGCGCATGCACGCATCACGCGCACACGCGGGAAGCTGCACGTGACCTCATTAAAGGAAATCGTGCCAGGTGATTTCTGAGGCTCATTAGGCCAAAATTCAAGCTGTTTCTACATGGAAAAGACCCAAGGATGCTAGGGGAAAAGGGAGGGGGATCAATCATTTTACACTTAGACACAATTTTAGTTAGTTTTTGGATTCTTGTTCTTCTAGAGAGAGAAACCCTTATTCTTCTCTATATCTAGTTTTAATTTGATCTTTCCTTGTTGAATTCTGAATTGGATCTTGTTAATTACTAGTTTTGATTGTTTAATTTGAATTTCTTAGTATAATTTTGCTTAGATCTTGTGTTATTTTTATGAATTCTTGTCATTTGTCACTTTATACCCATTGCTTGAATGTTGTGAATCTTGACTTGTTAATGTTACATTGATAATTTTTATGGTTAATTGTGTTGTTTGAATGATTGTATGTTGATAATTGTTAGTGGGTACTTGTTAGTTTCAATTTAATTGCAATTTGAACATGTCTTTTATTAGCGCTTACCATGTGTTTGATGAATTGTTTACTTTGATCATGGAGTAGTTCTCTTTACTCTTGGCCTAGGCTAAGGGAATTGGGTAAACTTGAGTCATTGGGTCTAATGAATTTGATGATTTGGGAACCCTTAGTGGTCAATTTGATAGCCATTGACACTAACCTACTACTAAGCCAATTAGTAGTGAGGTTAGACCTTATGGGTTGATGTTGACCAAACCATTTAACGTACTTCAAGTATAGAGGTAGACTTAATGAGTTTGGTTCCTCATAATTGTCAAGATATGGTTATTAGACAAGGATAGTGACCCCAATTCCCATGTCTAGTCAAGAGTTGCTTTTATCATTCATATTTGAAAACCCAAATTTCTAATTGTTTTATCTTAGTTATAGTTATCGTTTAGTTTTTGAAGTACAATTATATTGAATGTTATCTCATTAGTTTAGAATTGCTCACATCTTGCTTAGTTATTTGAATAGTTCTTGCATTTCAAGATTACTTGCTTGTTAAGATTTCTATTTTAAGTTCTTGCTCATGACTTACAACCCCGAATTTCTAACCAATGTTGAAGCACATGTTTGCCCATTCCTTGTGAGATGACCCGAAGTTTGAATACTTCGGTTACTTTTATTGGGGTTGAACTTGTGACAACCAAATTCCTTTCTAAATTTGATCCTCAAGGATTGTTGTTGGTAGAGCTATACTTGCAATGGGACCTTATTGAGAAATTCTATTCCAACGTAACCCTCGAGAGAGCATCAAATTTTTGGCGGCGTTACCGGGGAATGGTTGCAACATATGCCTTGATATTGGTTATGTGAATATGTGAATATTGTTAATAGTTTACTTTCTTTCAATACTTAGCTTTAGTTTAGATTTCTTTTGTTTGTGTGCTATGACTCCCAAGTTTGATGACTCGGTCTCAACCGAATTCTAGCTTAGTCGAGTTTGACCCTAAGATTGAAAGAACTTTGTTACACACTCGGCAAGCTAGACGGCGGTTGGATTATACGGCTAATACTTCTGCCTCTCTTGAGGAACATACCGAATCACTAGGCGGCACCGAAAGTGACTTGGAGTCCGCTACTTCCTATTCTTCTGTTGGCACTACTAATACATCTTTGCATCCTACAGGTGAACCATAAATGGAGGAGCCACGACGGATCACTTTGCATGAGGATTTGTCGTTTGTGCTCTAGCACCACACATTACACCGATCAATGCCATCAAATTCAAGAGGAGCATGCCCTTGTTGTAGCCAATGTGAACTATAACAACCGTCCGCCCTATCCTTCTCAAGGCCAAAACAACTACTCTCATGGTAGTAATCAAAATCAAGGGTGGAGGGACAATGCACAAGGGAGCAATCAAAACCAAAGATGGAACAACTCTTCTTCTCATTACAACAACAACCAATCTTCATCTCAATACCAACACAACAACAACAACCACCAAGCCAACCAAAATCACCACAACCAAAACCAAAACAACTACACCAAATACCAAGTACCACACCATAGACAACAATCCAATCAAACCTCTCCATCTTTCAACAATTAAGTTGATGAGCTTAGAGCCGCTATGGAGAAACGGGACGAGAGTAACAAGGCTCAATTTGATGCCTTGGCCGCTCAATTGGCTAACCTCACCAACATGTTTTTAAAAATGGCCATGTCAAACCAACCCTCAACCTCCAACAACAACACCAACCAACCCTCAAGCTCTTCTAATCTTCCATCCCAACCCCAACCAAATCCTAAGGGCGGTCTCAACGCCATCACTCTACGGTCGGGGACTACATTAGAGGAGATACCTCCAAGGGTCATGGAAGATATTCATGAGGAAGAAGCGGTTATTGAAGCTCCACATGAAGAAGAGGAGGTAGACAAAAGGCATGAGGAAGAAGGAGTAAGCCTCAAGGAACCCAAGAGGAAAGCTATAGTGGATGAGTCCATTCCTATTCCATTCCATTCCATGGTGAAGAAAGCAAAGAAAATGCCGAAATTTGATTTGAACATGCTTCAAGTGTTCAAGAAGGTTGAGGTAACCATACCCCTTCTTGATGCTATTCAACAAATTCCAAAATATGTAAAATTTTTGAAGGACTTGTGTACACACAAGGATAGGATTGGAGAATTGGAGACATTATCCTTGGGTAGTTCAATTTCTTCCTTGATGGAACCTATTCCAAAGAAATGTGGTGACCCTGGATCTTGTTTGGTGTCTTGTTGTATTGGTGGGCGCACTTTTCATGACTGTACGTGTGATCTAGGAGCTTGCGTAAGTATCATGCCATTGTCCATTTTTGCGCGGTTGAATTTAGCTCCGTTAAAGAAGTCGGCGGTGAAGTTTGCCTTAGCCGATAAAAGTGTGATCACGGTGATAGGAATAGCCGAAGATGTATTTGTGACGATCGAGTATTTGGTTTTTTCGGTTGACTTTTACATCCTTGAAATGCCTCCAACAGAAAATAGAAGCTCATCCTCCGTTCTACTTGGTAGACCCTTCCTTAATAGTGAGCTTTCGAGTAAAGAAGAAGAAAAGCTCCTAGATGTTCTGAGAAGGTACAAGAAGGCAATTGGTTAGAGCCTAGCTGATATTGTGGGATTGACCCTCGCAAGTGCATACATCGTATATTTCTCTAAGAGGGAGCTAGGCCGGTTAGGCAGCCACAAAGGAGGCACAACCCTACCATCCTTGATGTGGTAAAGAAGGAGGTCACTAGGCTACTTGATGTGGGTATTATATACCCAATTTCTGACAGTGAATGGGTGAGCCCGGTCCAGGTCGTTTCCAAGAAATCAGGCATCACTGCGGTTAAAAAGGATGATGGAGGAGTGGTCACCAAGAGAGTACAAAATGCGTGGCGCGTGTGCATCGACTATAGAAGATTGAACGCCGCTACAAGAAAGGACCACTACCCTTTGCCCTTTATCGATCAGATGTTGGACCATTTGGCGGGTAAATCCCATTATTGCTTTTTTGATGGATTCACTGGTTACTTCCAGATTCACATTGCTCCTGAAGATCAGGAAAAGACCACATTCACTTGCCCTTTTGGCACTTTTGCATACGAAAGGATGCCATTTGGACTATGTAATGCACTTGCTACTTTCCAGCGGTGTATGACGAGTGTCTTTTTCGATCTAATGGAGAATTATCTGGAAGTCTTTATGGATGACTTCAGTATTTATGGAACTTCATTTGATTGTTGCTTAGAGAACTTGGCCAAAGTCTTAGCTAGATGTGTTGCCACTAACCTTGTCTTGAATTTTAAAAAGTGTCACTTTATGGTAAGACAAGGTATAGTGTTGGGACATGTAGTTTCTCATGAAGGCATTTCTGTAAACCCGGCCAAGGTCAATATTATCACCACTTTACCTCACCCCTCATCTGTGAGGGAGATCCGCTCGTTTTTAGGATATGCAGGATTCTATAGTCGCTTTATCAAAGATTTCAGCAAGATTGCTTTGCCATTGTCGCACCTACTCCAAAAAGATGTGGACTTTGAGTTTGACAGTGAATGTGTGAAAGCGTTTGAAGAGCTAAGGAGAGTTCTTACCATAGCACCGATTGTGCGAGGCCCCGATTGGACGTTGCCATTCGAGATAATGTGCGATGCGTCAAACCATGCTGTAGGTTCCGTACTTGCACAACGCGTTGGTAAACTCCCTTATGTCATTGCTTACTCTTCTAAAACACTGGATGCAGCACAATCTAACTATACCACTACTGAAAAGGAACTCCTAGCTATTGTTCATGCTTTAGATAAATTCAGATATTATTTGCTAGGGTCAAAGATAGTGGTATACACGGATCATGCAGCTTTAATGTACTTATTGACAAAGAATGAGTCAAAGCCTAGACTCATACGTTGGATCTTGCTTTTGCGAGAATTCGACAATGAGATTAGGGACTGGAGTGGGTCTCAAAACCTGGTCGCGAATCATTTAAGCCGCATTGAGAATTTAAAATTTGACCCATTTCCGATCAATGACTCATTCCCATTGGATAGTTTGCATGCTGTGTCGGATAGCTTTCCTTGGTTTGCCCCAATGGCGAACTACTTGGTTGTAAAATTCTTTCCTCCAAACTTTTCTAAACACCAAAGGGATAAGTTGAGGAGTGATTCCAAATACTACATTTGGGATGACCCTCACTTGTGGAAGAGGGGCGTAGACCAAGTAATTCGAAGATGTGTTCCGGAATCTGAAATTCAACCCATTCTTGAAGCTTGCCATTCGTCCGAATGTGGTGGCCACTTTGGCCCACAAAGGACCGCTAAAAAGGTGTTGGATTGTGGATTCTGGTGACCAACCTTATTTAAGGATGCTAACCGGTTCTGTGTGTCTTGCCATCAGTGTCAGAAGTCGGGAAACACATCCCAAAGGGATGAGATGCCTCAGCAACCTATGTTATTCTGTGAGATATTTGATGTATGGGGCATTGATTTTATGGGACCATTTCCCAACTCAAGTGGGTATCTATATATTCTGTTAGCGGTTGACTACGTGTCAAAGTGGGTAGAAGCAATACCTACCCGCCTTGACGACGCCAATACCGTTGTTTCTTTTATTAGAAATCACATTGTATACCGTTATGGGTCGCCACGAGTAATTGTGAGCGACCAAGGATCGCACTTTTGTAACAAGAAAGTAGAGGCATTGCTCAAGCGCTATGGAGTGTCGCATAAGGTTGCTACTGCTTATCACCCACAGACCAATGGGCAAGCGAAAGTGTCCAACCGGGAGATTAAGAGAATCTTGGAGAAAGTGGTCAATCCATAAAGGAAGGATTGGAGCCTCCAGTTAGGAGATGCACTATGGGTGTATAGAACGGCCTACAAGACTCCGTTAGGGATGAGCCCCTTCTGGATCGTCTATGGTAAGGCGTGTCACCTTCTGGTGGAGATTGAGCATAGAGCCTATTGGGCGGTAAAGCAGTGCAACATGGATTTAGTCAAGGCGGGTGAAGCCAGGAAGTTACAGCTAGAGGAGCTCGAGTGTTTGAGGAACGAATCATATGAGAATGCCCAGATCTTCAAGGAAAAGACCAAAGCATTTCATGACCATCACATCCGGAAAAAGGATTTCCAAAAAGGTGATGAGGTCCTCCTCTACAACCCGAGGCTTAGATTCATTCCTGGAAAGCTCCGTTCTAGATGGGAAGGACCTTTCAAGGTAAAGAAGATAAAGTCCTATGGAGTGGTGAAGTTATTTGATCCTAAAAGTGAAGCAACTTTCAAGGTGAATGGACATAGAGTGAAGAAGTATCATGGCTACAAGCTCCCAAAAGAGCTAGAGGTGTTCCTATTGGCGGATGCACCTAAGGAAGGAGAAGCTTAAGCGACTGACTGTCCAACTTAAGGATGTTAAAGAAAAGTGCTTGGTGGGAGTCACCCCACCGTGGTAAGATCTTCCTTATGTATACCATCTAGTTTGTAGCTTTAAATTCTTGTGAATTTTGTGATTTCTTGATGTTGTTGATTGCATAGGATTGCTAGCCTTATTGTTCTTGTTGGATAGATAGGATGTTCATATAGTTTTCATCATTTTGGTATGGATGAATTATTGAAGTTAGAGAAAATGCGTTGTCTTGAATGGTGCATGAATTTATAAGTGTTTTCTTGCCTACTAGCTTAAACACCTGCCAAGAATGTGTTAGAGTAGCTTTTCCCTATGTTGAAAAAAAAAGGAAAAAGGAAAAAAAAGGCATCCGTGCGCCAGCGCACCGTGCGCGCGCCGCTGGTGCATTTCTAACTCCTGGGCCAAAAACTCGAGAGTCATGCCCACTTTATGCCCATCTCGCACCAGGCGCCCACGCGTCCGCGTGCTTCACGCCTGCGCACCCTTTGTAATTTCACCATCAACACGCAAGCGCACTGTGCGCGCGCGCGCCGATGGTGCTACATAAACTCTCTGGTACAAAAACCAGAGACTTGTGCCACACTTGTGCCCAGCCTGTGCCCATACCGATGCGTCCACGCACTGCGCGTGTCCGCGTCGGTCATCAACCCAATCAGGCACGCGTCCGCGCGCCTGTGCTGCATGACTACCCTGGTACAACTCACCCGAGAGTTGCGCCTACTTGGTGCCAACTTCGTGCCAGGGGCACAACTGACCTCACGCGTGCGCGCCTTGGACGCGTACGCGTCCTTCGCTTTGCCCTCACCAACGCGCCAGCGCATCGTGTGTGCGCGCGCCGGTTTCGCGAACCAGTTTAAAAGCTGGCGCGCCCTGTTCTATCCCTCTTTCTCACCTCTTTTCTTATCTTCTTCTACTTCTTCCTTCTCCATCATCCTTTTTCTCTCCTTTTTCTTCCACAATCCACCACCACCGTCTCCGACTACTCACCGGTGACCACCACCACTTCTGGTAGCCTTACATCTCTTCTATCTCTCTCTCATCTTCACAAAAGAAACTTCTTCCATATCTCCTTTATTAATTTCTTTGCATTATTTCTTCTTCTAGTTAGATTCTTCTTGTTGCTTTGCTTATTTCTTTTTTTAGTTGTATGATTATACTATTTGCTTTTTGTTTGTTTACTTGTCCTTTTTCTTGCTTTTCCATGGATGTTGAATTTGAGTTTTAATTTGCCTTAATGGATATTCTTGATTGTTTTTCATTATCTTTGCCAATTAGTGATGTTATGTGATGATTGATATTTTATTTTTGGCTTCAAATTGGTTGAGTATCTCATAATTGCTCATTGCTTAATAATTGCACGCCAAGTGTTTGAGGAAATACATGAATACCATTTGGGTTTATTTTAATCATGTACTTTTAATTTGGTGCCTCCTACTCATTCACTTGCTCTCTTCTAAATGCATTGAGTTCACTTTGCTTATCACTTGCTAATTAGATACTCATTGAACATGACTTGCTCTTTGTTATGGATGCTTAAGATTATTCTTCTCATGCCTTATTGCATGCTTTACTACCTCTTGCATCCCATGCCAAGTGTTGTGACCCATGCCTCTATAATCACTTTGTTGCACTACTTATTTTGGGCACTATCCTTCACTTGCATGCTTTTGTTAAAATGATTCTTTGGGTTTAATATTTTCCTGTTTCCTTCCTTTCTCAGGATGGCCACCAAGAGAGGCAAGGTGAAAGCTTCAAGGAAACCAGCCGTAAAGAGGGCACCCCAAAGATCAAACTCCAAGGCGCACCCTTCATTAGGAGCCAAACCCCTCTCTAAGAAGGCAAAGGCACCCACTCCTATTGATGAGAAAGAGAAGAGCAAACCGGCAAAAGATTCTTTAAGATTCCCCAACCGCTTCTGTGAACTTGTGTTCCCCGCCATGGTTGAGAGGAACTATCATGCCGAGCATCTACTCGCTCCGCCGGACAAGGTTGCTCCTTGTATTTTACCCCGCATTGAACGGCGAGGATGAGAGTTCCTTCTGAGAAAACCACAAGAGGTCAACCTTTCATGGGTGGTAGAATTCTACACTAACTACCATCTTCCTTCCCTTCAATCAGTATACATGCGCCAGAAGCAAGTCACAATTTCAGAAGAGGCTATTCAGCAAGTACTTAATGTCCTACCAGTACCAAGTGATATGGATGGTTACCAAGAGGTCTTACGTCAGTGAGAAAAGTTTGGGTTTGATTGGGACTCGATCCTCCAAGTCATTGCTGAGCCAGAGACATTTTGGACCCATGGTCGACTCCGGATGAGGCCCAAATGCATTAACGCTCGCTTTCTCACTGTAGAAGCTAGAGCTTGGGCCCAGATCCTATCTCACTATGTGCTACCTAGCACCCACAAGTTGTCCGTCACGGCGGATCTCGCTTTGCTTGTTTGGTGTGTTCTCACGGAGAGACCGGTGAATATTCCGCTTCTTGTCAAGCAAGCGATGGGACAGGTCCACGCCCAGGGTAATTTGCCATTTCCAGCATTGGTATCCGATTTAGTTGCTGCTGTGGGTGTTCCTTGGGAAGACATGGACACAAAGGCTATCATTCCGGCTAAGGGCGATGTGGTCCCAAGTGGAAAATATTTACATCTTCCCATGAACAACCCAAGCCTTGACATAGCCCTCCCATCTACTATTTCTTCCACCTCATCATCACCACCACGTCAAAGATCCACACATAAAAGAATAGAAGATCTACACCGGAAGTTTGATAGATATGAGCGGCGCAATCAACGCCTATACTCCTACATCAAGAAGCTTCTGCGTTGTGTTACCCATAGCATGGAGGAACTCGAAATATTCACATCCACCTCAAACCCAAATGATGGGAGCTCTGATGGAGGGGATAGTGAAGGTTCCGGTCCCGACCGTCCTTTGCACATCGTTGGTGGCACGGAGGACCGTGCTAAATTCTAAGTGTGGGGAGGTCGTTCGACCGATCTCCATGGGTAACAATCTCTTTCTTTCAACACCCATGGATTTATCTTTTGCTTAGTAGATAGTACATTGCATGTGTAGTTAGTTTTGCTTGTAAATACTCCTTGCATAATAGTCAGTTTCTATAGAGTTGCTTGGTCAAGATAATAACTTCTTCCCAAAGAAACTATGTTTTGGGGTACCCTACCAAATTTTGAAAAACTTTTTGCAATAAACTTGCTTTAAGAATATATTTTGGAACATAGTGATTGAGCTAAGAACACAAGCATGTAAGTTTTGAGCCTATTGTATGGTTACATCTTCTAACCATTATTTCCCATTCTTGTGTGCATTATTCTCTCTCTATGATTGTAATCCTTGCTTTGTCTGATTCTATATGTCCATTACTTTGTGTATAAATGCATTTACATGATTGAGGCCATCATTTCAATAGTCACTTTTCCCAAACGGCCTTAACCCTTTTATCTACCATTGCTAACCAATTTTGAGCCTATGGTAAACCCTCTTTGTTCTTAAAAAGAGCACATCAACAACCCTAAGCGAAAAACAATGATTGTCCCTAAATTTGGATCCTTGATTAGCTTAGGTAAGTGGAGGTGTGTATCAATTAATTGGGAGGGTGTACTTGGGAAATTTGGGTAGATATAAATAGGTGTATTGTAGTTGTAATTGAAGATTCTAGGATTTGGGAACATACTCATGTATTGAATGATTGAACCATATACATTGAAAATTTTGTACATGAAACCCCAAGAGAAAGGGGACCAAAAAAAAATATTAATAATAAAAATAATAGAGAGCTATGAAAGGGGACAAAAATGCCCCAAGACAAAGTAATAAAAACAATGCATATGGGATGTGAATTGAAAAGAATGCATGAGTATGCAAAAAAGTGAAACTCAAGGGTAGCTAGGTAATGTATTATAGTTGTATAGGTTTTCTATGTGTCTAGTGGGATCCTAGGTTAATCAAGGACTCAAATTTTAAGCTCACTTGACCATATACATCCTTACCTTCACCCTAGCCCCATTACAACCCATGAATAAGACCTCATGATACTTGTAAGCATGCATAAAGTAATTGTTGATTGTTAGATGAAGGATAAATCTTGGAAAGCATGAGTAGGAAAGGATTGAGTGACAAACCCTATACACTCAAGCGAATAGAGCAGATACACTTCCAGTGAAGGTTCGATGCTCAACTCCATGTTCCCGGCTTTCACAAGCGCTCATCTAGCAAGTTATATGCACTTCATGTTGATGTTCAATTTGGTAGGATTCATGAACCACATAGCATTTTCACCCCGTATGCTCATATGTGTTCTTGGAGGATAGATTTACCCTTGACCAAGTAGATAGATGATTTTACTTTAGTTGCATGCATTCATTTAGGAAATTGCATTTCATAAACCCTTTCTTACCATGATCATTGGTCTTTTTATTTTAAGCATGAGGACATGCTTGGTTTAAGTGTGGGGAGATTTGATAAACCCCAATTTTGTGGTTTATATTGTGTAGAATTCGGGGAGTTTTGTCAATATTTCTCACACTTATTCACAAGAATTGCATGGTTTTGTGTTCTCTTCTTAATAATGCTTCATGATGAAAAATATGTTTCTTTTGCCTAAAAATTGCTATATTTTGATCTTCTTTTATTGCCATTCGATGTCGTGATGTATTTGTTGAGTGATTTCAGGAATTATAGGGCAAGAATATCCTAGAAGAGAGAAAGAAAGCATGTACAAGAGGAAGGAACACGAAGATTTAGATTTTGGAAACTTCGCAAAGGGCGCGCACGCGCACTGCACGCGCACGCGTGCATGAGGATATCTGGAAGCGGCACGCAAGGATGGATACATCCGCGCGGATCAAAGAAATCCAATCGACGCGCATGCGCACATGGCGTGCACGCGTGGATCACAAAAGCGATCGGCACGCACGCGCGGGAAGCTGCACGTGATCTCATTAAAGGAAATCGTGTCTGGCGATTTCTGAGGCTCATTAGGCCCAAATTCAAGCTGTTTCTGCATGGAAAAGACCCAAGGATGCTAGGGGGAAAGGGGGATCAATCATTTTACACTTAGACACAATTTTAGTTAGTTTTTGGGTTCTTGTTCTTCTAGAGAGAGAAACCTTTATTCCTCTCTAGATCTAATTTTAATTTGATCTTCCCTTGTTGAATTCTGAATTGGATCTTGTTAATTACTAGTTTTGATTGTTTAATTTGAATTTCTTAGTATAATTTTGCTTAGATATTATGTTAGTTTTATGAATTCTTGTCATTTGTCACTTTATACCCATTGCTTGAATGTTGTGAATCTTGACTTGTTAATGTTACATTGATGATTTCTATGGTTAATTATGTTGTTTGAATGATTGTATGTTGATAATTGTTAGTGGGTACTTGTTAGTTTCAATTTAATCGCAATTTGAACATGTCTTTTATTAGCGGTTACCATGTGTTTGATGAATTGTTTACTTTGATCATGGAGTAGTTCTCTTTACTCTTGGCCTAGGCTAAGGGAATTGGGTAAACTTTATTCATTGGGTCTAATGGATTTGATGATTTGGGAACCCTTAGTGGTCAATTTGATAGCCATTGACACTAACCTACTACTAAGCCAATTAGTAGTGAGGTTAGACCTTATGGGTTGATGTTGACCAAACCATTTAACGTACTTCAAGTATAGAGGTAGACTTAATGAGTTTGGTTCCTCATAATTGTCAAGATATGGTTATTAGACAAGGATAGTGACCCCAATTCCCATGTCTAGCCAAGAGTTGCTTTTATTATTCATATTTGAAACCCAAATTTCTAATTATTTTATCTTAGTTATAATTATCGTTTAGTTTTTGAAGTACAATTATATGGAATATTATCTCATTAGTTTAGAATTGCTCACATCTTGCTTAGTTATTTGAATAGTTCTTGCATTTCAAGATTACTTGCTTGTTAAGATTCCTATTTTAAGTTCTTGCTCATGACTTACAACCACGGATTTCTAACCAATGTTGAAGCACATGTTTGCCCATTCCTTGTGAGACGACCCGAGATTTGAATACTTCGGTTACTTTTATTGGGGTTGAACTTGTGACAACCAAATCTCTTTCTAAATTTGATCCTCGAGGATTGTTGTTGGTAGAGTTATACTTGCAACGGGACCTTATTGAGAAATTCTATTCCAACGTAACCCTCGAGAGAGAATCAAATTTTTGGCGCTGTTGCCGGGGAATGGTTGCAATATATGCCTTGATATTGGTTATGTGAATATGTGAATATTGTGAATAGTTTACTTTCTCTCAATGTGCTCTTCCTTTATATCAAACGAAATCTGGTAAGGGCTCGCATCTCGCTCCCCAGTTTCGTGCCCTAGATTTCTGGGTATTTTGAGTTTGGTTTTTGAGCAATTTTTGTGGTTTTGCTTGTTTAGGTGGTCTCTAGTAGCGGGTAATTGTTGGATTTTACCCCTAATATCATTGAGTAAGGTAAGGTTTCACTAAATCCTTGTGTTTAGTTATTTTGTGTACCTTAGGTTTTGATTTTGGTGATATATTTGTTGTTAGTTTGAACTTTGGTGTTTGTGGGAGTTGGTTGAGGCTTTGGATCAAGTTTGGTGGCTTCATTTTGGTGTTGGAGCATTTGGGAATCGGCCAAGATATGGTTTTGGATTCCTTTATGTAATATGTAATATTTCTGGAAACTTAGGCTAGTTGACCTTAAGATAGGATTGAATGTTTTGGGTGTATATTTAATTGTATGTGATTTTGGTGTGTGAGGATAACTTCTATGATGATGATGATGATATAGAGTTTTGAGATGAGGAATATGTGAATTTGAGGATGATTGTTGGCATTTAATTATAATTGATGAGGGATTGATAATTATTGAAATTGTTGAGGATTTGTAGTGATTGTTCATATTGTTGATGGTTGATATTGATTATGAGTGATATGATGGTTGTTGATGTTGATGAAATTGAGGATGAATGTTGATATTTGTTATGGTTGTTGAGAGTTGTTGGTATTGTTGATGATTATGGATGAGTTGTGTTGATTATGATAAATGATGGTGTTGGTGTATGATGTAGGAGTTGGGTAATGATGATTTTTTAGGATTGTTAATGATTGATGGGGTTTGTTGATGTTAATAAGGTTAATGGAAAGTGAAAACTACGAATTTGGTTGGATTTGGGATTGTTGAATGGTTTAGAAGGTTGTTTGATTGATAAAATGGTTGAAGTAGTGTTTGGTATGAATTTTGGGCTATTTTGGTATGGTTGAAATGTGTTTGATTTGGTATTGGATTGAGGTTTGGTTAAAAAAAATTGAGTTTTTGAGATTTTGGGTAAAAACAGATTTTTGATGATTTGCTTTAAATTAAAGTTCATTGAAAACTCTTCAAATCGATATAAAGTTTGTAAAATTTGGAATTTTGTAGAGGAAGTTATGATCATTCAAAGTTTGGGGTCAAAATCTGAAATTCTTTAGAGTTGCAGAATTTTGTGATTTCTGGTATGTGCGCACGCACAGCCTTGTGAGCACGCACAACCTTGTAAAATTTTAATCCTGTGCGCACGCACAGCCTTGTGCGTACGCACAGCCTTGTGCGTACGCACATGCAGGGAAGGGCATACTGGTTGCAGCGCTAACACAGCCTGTGCACGCACACACCAATGAGGTTTTAGAACCTGTGCGCACGCACGAGTTGGGAAATTTAATGCCTATGCGTACGCACACCTCTATGTGCACGCACACATCTTAAAAATCTTCTGGGCGTGCGCGCGCACACCCCTGTGCGACGCACACGTCCTATTTTATAACTTAAACCTTGTTTTTAAACTATTTCACTTTTCCAACTAGATTGTATACTTCTAGGACACCATTTAAAGACTCTTGGGCTAATTTTTGGGCATTGGAACATGGGAAGGGCCTTAGGAGAATTTATTTGGTGTTACTTTGAAAAGTTAGCAGACGGAGGTTTAGGATTCTGGTGTATTGAGCATGAGTCTGGTTGAAAGAGAGGGAAGAGTAGTGAACTTGGTGATTACTGACAACGGATGTGAGAAATTGGTGAATTGATGAGTTCGGAATGGAATTGCTTATGATGAGTCTGAGAAATATGAATGTTTAAGGATGTTAATGGAATGATGATCTTGATGAATGTTGAGACTTGATAATTGAAAGTGATTTGAGATGAGAAATAATGATGAATTGAGGTTGATGGACTTGTTGATGAGGATAGTGAGCCAGGCATTATATCCATGGAATGATTTGTAATGAATTATATGTTGTTGTTGTTGTTTTCCTTCTCTGCCGCAAGAGTGCGCCAGGTACTATATCCTCGGATTGAGCATGCAAGTATGCCAGACACTATATCCTCGGAACTGTAGTGTGCCAGGCACTATATCCTAGGAACAAAAGCGTGATAGGCGCTATATCGTTGGAAGTGGCAGAAAAAGCGACATCCGAAAGGATGTGTCGGGTGGCATTTATAGACCGACAAGTGATATCACGAGACAATAGGATAGACATTCATCATATGCATATCCTAATTGCTTGTTTGCTTTGCTTACTTGAGTTTGCCTAATTATATAGTATGCCTACTTGTTTCTTTAATTAATTGTTATATATTTGAATATTACTTGTGTTTTCCTTGCTTGTATTATCTGTGTTTATCTGGTTTTGGGGAGGTTAGGTAGGCGGTGGCGATGGGATTGCAAGGAGGTTGGAGTGGCGAAGGCTGTGGGATATAGCGGTGTGATTAGTATTAGTTAGAATTTTCCTAAGTTTAGATAACCCGATTTATGGTGTAAGTTCGATATTTATTTTATTATATTTGTTCTAAGCTTGAATATCGGTTTGATGTGAAGTTCTAGAATTGCTTTTGGCGTCCCGAAGCCTTATATCTTACATATTGGGTACTGTTACCATACTGAGAACCTCCGGTTCTCATTTCATACCTTGTTGTTTTTCAGATGCAGGTAGCAGCCCACCTCGGTGAGTTGCCTAGATGGTGACAGAAGCGGAGGATCCGGATACCTTTTGAGTCTCTTGATTTATTTTGCTATACATCTCTCAGTTTTGTATTTTGTTTAGTCTAGAGGCATGTATTGAGAGAACAAAACTTGTATAAGCTACTTTTACTGTCTGGGTTCATGTATGGTCTGTATATGGCTAGCCGGCTTAAACTCCGCAAGCCGTGTCTAGATTCTTATGATATTATACTATGATATTTTGTCATACCGTATCTACAACTTGTGCTTTAAGTTAGTAGCTTCGCTAGTACATTTTGTGCTTTTCAAATTCTGTTTTTGAGCTATCTCCTTCATCAAGCTTCTAGGTTATACTATTCCTTCTATATATATATATATATATATATTAGAAATGTCGCAATCTCTGATTAACCTTTGCTTTACGACACGAGGTAAGGCTTAGGCTAATTAGGGTGTTACAGTATGGTTCTGGTTTCTCGTATTTAATATATAATGTCTTGTGAAAATTTAGGTTAGATGATCATAGGATAGGTTGGAATGCATGATTGTGTTAAATGTTTAATATCCTTGATGATGATTGTTGATTTGGGTTGGGTATGAATTTTGGCAATTGATGTTGTGGTGAGAATGTATTGATACATGATGATTTTAATGATGGTTTAATGATGATTAATAAGTTAGTGATTAACCTTTGCTTTACGACGCGAGGTAAAGCTTAGGCTAATTAGGGTGTTACAAGTAGATTGAAGCATTGTGGCCTCTGCAGACAGCTCGGACACACTCATAGGAGTTGCCCTCAACGAACCTCCACGGCTGGAGGTGATGCATAAATGTCATGATGTCGTTGGTTTTGTTTCTGTTGCTCCTTTTGTATCTGTGTTGTCTTTATTTTAGTTAATGTTGTCTTTGCGATGAAGTTTTTACTATTCTGTCTTTATTTTATGTGTTGCTTTATGTAATTGTCATTCTCTTGAGTAAAGTTAATTTCATTATGTTTGTCATTCAATGTATGATGTGCCATCTAAACATGAAATAGTGAAATACTGAAATAAGCAAAGTTGAAAAGTCATTCATATAATAAAGTTAGAATACAATAAGTATATGCAACTAAACATGACTAAGAAACGGTAGATGGTTATACAAATAATATAATCATAAGTAGATGCTACTAAACATAAATAAGAAATGGTACATGGTCATACAAATAACATAGTCATGAGTACATGAAACAAAACATAAATAAGCAACTAATGATCCCGCTCTTCATCATCATCGTTGTGGCGTCGTCCCCAAATGGTCCAAGGAGATGCGAGCCTGTACCACACCGAGCAGGCCGCTTTACTCTAGCAAGCCTCTCAGGCTGATGTGTAGGACGATTAGCTAGCAGACCCACTCCAAATGCAGATGAAGGCATCCCTCCCATGGTGAACTAAGTGTCATACAAACTGCCTGTAGGCTCGTTAAGGTCTACCGCCAACTATGGGTGGTACTCAGTCATCTGAGGTTGAATCTCTGTCATTTGTGGCTGGTAGAGCAAAGCCTGAGGCTGAACCTTTGGCATCTGTGGATGGTACCCTTGAACCTTTGGCATCTGCGAATGGTACCCTTGAACTTCTTCCAACTACGGATGGTACTCTGGAATCTAAGATTATGACGTTTGATGTTGGTAACGTTGAGCATCGTCATCCCGTATGATCACCGCGAAGTTGGCGTAGAGCTGTGATCTGCCAACATAATCGTCCATGTCTATGGTGAATGTAGTGGTGGTTAAGTCAGCATACATCTGGGTGTTACTCATGGAATCAAGGTTTGGAAAACCGGACCGGTCATCAAACCGCTCTAGCTACTGGTTCACTGCTTCATTGGTCCAACCGGTTCAACCGGTGGTTTAACCGGAAAAACCGTTTCTGAATAAAATAATAAATAAATTATATACAAACATCATAAAATATAACAAAATCACTAACAACAGTAGTCCTAGGAGGAACATACTTAATCACCACAGAACCAGCACCAATCTTAGCACATTCACCAACCTTAATGTTCCCCAAAATACAAGTCCCTGAACCAATCAAAACCCCATCACCAATCTTTGGATGCCTATCACCAGAAGCTTTATCAGTTCCACCCAAAGTCACACTATGTAAAATTGACACAATGTTACCAATCACTGCAGTTTCACCAACCACTAATCTAGTTACATGATCAAGCAGAATCCTGCTTCCAATCTTAGCACCGGGATGAATACCAACCGCAAAAATCTCGGAAACTCGGTTCTGGATCATAACTGCCAAGACTTTTCTTCCTTGAAGCCATAGCTTATGAGCAACTCTATGAGATTGGCATGCTAAGAAGCCTTTGAAGTTCAAGAAGCAATGCACATGGTTTATGCAAGCAGGGTCTCTTTCCTTAACTGCTTTGAGATTATCCTTCATAGAATCCATGATTTCTTGGTCAGATTTCAAGATCCCAACAAAAAGATCAAAGAGTGTGTTACTTGGAAGGCTTGCACTGCTTAATAAAACATATATGAAATTAAAAACAGCCACAGTAATGAACATTAACAATTTTGCCTACACAATGAACATTAATAATTCTGGCTACAGCAATTCTGCCTATAGCAATTTAGCCAGTCAATAATTATGCAAAACCGAGTAAGTTTCCAGCATTAACAAAGTACAAAATAGAGTAACAAATTTCAGCTTATTTAGCAAAGGAACGAACAGAAATTGGGCAACAAATTTCAGCTTATTTACAAAACCCCACCGAAAAGCTTTTTATTAGTTCAAAATAATCAATACGTAGAATCAGAGCAAGTGATTGCCGAGATTCGCGCGGGAACATACACTTAGAGTAACAAATTTGAGCAGAGGGCGACGAGCAGGACGAATCCAATGGAGGATGGGAAGAACTTACTTTCCCATCAGGCAGTGAAACAGCAGACTCAGTTCCAGAATAAATAATCACCCTAACCTTCAAATCAATAACTATTTCAACAAAAATTCAGAAACATCATACAAAAAAAAATTAAAAAATGGCAGCAGCAGGCCAGCAACATAACAAATCCATTTCAATAACATAATTTCAACAACATAAGTTCACAGCCACAGTTCACATTCCACAGAGATTAAATTGACCAGCCACAGCCACAGTTCACACTTCACAGAGGAAGTTCACACTTCACAGAGTATCAATTTCATGCAAGATTTCTACCGGGGTCGATGGAAGAACATGAGCAGAGGCGAAGAACAAAGAAGATAAGCAGAGGACGAGTCACTCACCTGGGGTCGATGGAGGGCTACCGATGCTGAGTGTTGACTGTTGAGGACCGCGCAATGGAGATGGAGGGCTACCGGTGTTGACTGCGTGCTGCGGTGCTGGTGTTGAGAAGATGAGCAGAGGATGGAGATGGAGGGCTACTGGGCAGGAACCAGGCGAAGGCGACGATGGAGATTGGAGGGTTACTGGGGCTGAGGATGGCGACACCAGGGAAGGAAGGATGGCGACAGGGGGGCTATGGTTCAAGGCGGCTAGGGTTCTCTGTTGGAGATGATTCAGAAAGGGGGAATGAATGAATGGGGTCGGGGAAAGAAAGGGGGGTGGGGTGCTCCTCGAGCGGGTCGGGTCGGGTTCGGTTTTTTATTTTTTTTAAAAATTATAAAACGGCGTCGTTTAGCATAACCGGCCGGTCACCGGTTCGGTCTAACCGGCCGGTTTTTGGCCGGTTCGCTGGTTCGTAAGTGGTTTTTGTTTAGACGGTTTTCATATGAGGACCGGACCGTTTGTAGTGCCAGTTCGCGGTTAAACCGGTCGAACCGGCCGATCCGGTCCGATTTTTAGAACCTTGCATGGAATATCTGAGTGCTCAAAGCATGGGTAAACATACCCCCTGAGTCTTAACCTCCGGCTCCCCAATGAGGATATCACCTTTCCCAATTGCTACGACCCCCGGTCCAGCATCCCGACGTCTCGCACGTCCACGAAGCACACGTTGGTCAGCCTGTCCTCCACCATCACCACCAACTTTCTCATCCTGCATTATCTCATTCAGCCATCACCATTCCCAGTCAGTAGCTCATGTACCGATGCGTCGTCGCCTCTCCACACGTCTGTTATCAGGAACATCTGGTACAGGTACCCTAGCGGGCGCCTGTGACGACCCTCTCTGGATGGCATCGTCCAGAATCTCCTTCGCCCTGGAATTAGCAAATAAGGCATCTGGCGACAGAAACCTGTGGGCTACACGATACCACCAATCCAGGAACTCCCCCAACGGACCTGGATCACCCACTCTCTAGATACTCAAAACAGAATCAATTCTGTTATCCCAATGCAAATGTCATGTCTGAAAATAACCCGGGAACCACCTATTCCCACCCCTATCGTCCTTGCCATGAAGCCAGTCTATGTTTAGGGCTGGTTCAGGCACATGCTGAATGCCACCAAGCTGTGGAAACACCCTATCCACATGATGCCACTCAATCACGGCGAAATATATCAGACTAGTGACCGCCCGACATAATTGATTGTGCTCCTCAGCTAGAATCTCCGGATGAACAACGGCAAACATGTCTAGCCCAACATAACGCTCCCACACAATCTGCAAATGACAATAGAATCTACCAACAGTACACTATATACTAAACATGTCGGCGAAAGAGTAATGTAACTTCGAAATAGACACAAACAACTTACATCTCGACCACCCAACCCATCTAATGCAAGACAAAACTGGATAATTCTTTGCTCCTTCCGGTTGGATGTCGGTAAATAAGTGGCCTACCTAGAGAATGACAATTTCATATTAACAAATAATTCGGGATCTCAATAGTTAATAACTGGGAACAAATAATGAAACTCTAAGTGCATCTATCGATACCTGGATCCCAACAGAAAAAAAAAGTCGTCAAATCCATGCGGCCTGAGAGTAGGGATCCGTCAAAATATCTAAGACTGTAGTCGCCACAATGGCAACCAGCGTATATGTACCCAATTTGCACTCTTGTCACCAAACAACTGAGTGGATAGCAGCATTATAATGTACACACGTGCGTATATGCATATGGTATCCTTAGTCGTATCCGCCTGTAGTACCCTGAATCTCTCATGGAACCATGTGAAGTGGAATGTGAACTGTTTTACCTTATCCGGGGGCGGAAGCTTGCCAAATAACTCTTGAAACCACTCCCAAACAAGTTTTCCATCATCCATCAACTTCTCAAAATCTATGAGGCAGCCAGATACAACCTTTTCATCGACGGGCAACCCCAGCTGGTATGTCGCATCCTACAGCGTGATGGTGCACTCCCCGAATGGCATATGAAAGGTGTGCGTCTCTGGACGCCACCTCTCATTGAATGTGCTGACCAGGAGTTCATCTAACCAGAACCAAGACATGTTGAACCTAGACAGGTGGTACAAACCAGCCCTCTCCAAATAGGGTATGATTCTATCATGCAAAGGCATATTCTGTTGCCTCTGAATGTTGTAAATACACCTACTTGACTGCATCATGTGAGAAAAATAACCACACCAAATGAAATTTCAATACTTACAAGTTTAAATCATAAATATAATCGGACACAAAAACTACAGTTGTCCTGTCTATCCAATCTTAACTAAAATTTTAGATGTAGTTCACTTAATATTATTTTCAAGCTAATTTTATTAAAATAGAGAAACAAAACTGATGAACTTTTACATAAAATTTTGAAACATATCTAAATGTATTTTAGAACAAGTGAAAAATCTCTAACTTTTAAATCTATAAGTTCTACATTATAAAATTTAAAATAATAAAATACGAACCTTAGGTTCTATTTTTAAAATTTAAAATTTAAAGTTTAAAATTTTAAATCTTAGTTTTCAAATACGATATTTAAAAAATAACTCTATAAACCTTACATACTATATTTAAAATTTGAACCCTAAATCTCAAATACTGGAGGATAAATATTCTACCTAAACACTATATCCTTAATTTTAAATTTTAAATCTTAACTTTCAAATACTAAATTACAAATCTTAAATTTTGTATTCTAATCACTGCACCCTAATACTACATATTATGTTATATAAAATTTAATAACTAAAAGAAAACGAACTTACCTCTTCATTGATGTCACCGACAACGTGCGCAGCACTGTTGAGTCAGTACAGGCTGCGTTCGTCTGCCATGGTCCCGCCCCTTAGGAATTCCAAATGCCCAAATCATCTCTAAGCCTTATGCAACTTTCTCTCTCAATCCACAATTCTATCTCTCTCTCTCTCTCTCTCTAAAATGTTTAACTTCTCTCTCTAAAGTTTTTGGCACCTCATGCGAACTGAATAATCTGCGACTGGGTGCAGCGTTTTTATAGTCAAGCATAAATCGTTATAGGGGTATCGCTGTTTATGCACTTTGGAAATTCGTGAAGAAACCGTTAGAGGAGTACCGCAATTTTTTCTTTATTGTGTTGTAACGTAAACCGCTATATCCCTGCCGCAATTTACACGTGTTATCTAATCCGTTGAGTTCTTATTGCGGTTTCTATAGTAACATGAAAATTACATTTGCGTATGCAATCTTTAAAAGTTGTATTTGTTGATATTGATTTGCAAATAATTTATTTTAGTAAGTTGTCCTAAAACTTTTTACTTTTTAAAAAGTTCAAAATGTTAGTGAGGTTTTATTTGTAAAAAATAATTTTTTATTTTCTAAATCATAAAATGGGAATCACGTTGTTTAAAAAAAAATTCAAAACTTTGCAACACAATTATATTAGAGTTTAGTTTTAGCATGATTTTAAGAGATGGTACTTCTTGTGCACGTGTGACTACAATTGTGTACTTTCTTAAATAATACTGTTTTTTTATAAGACTAACTCTGATAAGTAAATTACAATTTGTTCCAATATGTATCCATTTAGCATAAAATATTATCAATTCTAACTTCTGATTCATATAACTTGTAATCAACTCCTCTCCAGATGGTATACATTTTATTGCTACAATAACAATCTCTTTAAAATTAAATTCTATTTCAACGATAAATTTACTGTCTGCAACAATACTGAAATTGCACCAATAATAAAACAAAATAAATCTAAATATTATTCTAATAATAATAATAATCATAATAATAATAATAATAATCATAATCATCATCATCATTGTCGTCGTCGTCACTACACCAGGAACGGAGCATAGCGGCGGAGAATTGGGGACATTTCACCTTGCCCCCGCAAAATAACTCTGCGGAAGAGTATTCCCTTCATCTGCCGCAATAACAGCGGCGATTGCATCTGGAAACGCCACAGATGAGGATCAAATGATAATTCAATTTCTATTTACCCCTTTTTTTATCTCATACACTATTTTTACCTTATCATAGTTAATCGATTTTTCCCAATTTTGCCAAATTACCCGCGAAGGGAGCTGGGTAGCGCGCGAAACACCGCCATCGCTGCAATACCGTGCCCAACTGCTGCCTATCCATCCTCTTTTATCTGGCGTCGAGGTTTTGCCTCTCATCCATAATTTCTGAAACCCAAAGTCCCTCATCCACGGTGTGCAAAATCCCCAACTTCTGCCCCAGGTTGTCGAGACGCGTAGCTGCCATCCGAGCTTTTCCCACCGGCGGCGAAGTTTCCCATCTCCTCGATTGAAACCGTGACACCCTCCTCCACAGTGCGCCAATCTCGGCCATCACCGCCTCTCCCCTGTCACTAGTGCGTTCTTCCACTATGATCTTTTTTTCTTGCTTTCATTCTTGGTTCAGAATTTTGAAAAGAATTTATCTATATTTGTCATTAATTTGGGTTAATCGCTGCTGTTTAGATCTTTGGATTTGAAGGTACCACTTTTTCTTATTTTAATGGCTGCTATGTATTGAAATTGATAGTATTCGTAGATAAACGAAAAAATGGTCATTATCATTATGAGAGGAATGAATTGGTCATGGATTGTGCATACTATTTTTGGAACTGGAATCATTAAACGAGAGGGACTTATGTGCGTGTATAGATCATAACGAAAAAATGCTAAGGTGTTCATTCTCATCCCATTATGCTCTTTGTAGGCTATTACCAACTATGTGCTGCTTCTGAGCTTGGAATTACTGATATTATTCGGTTTAATAGTTGCAAATCTAATAATGTGTGTTAGGGGAATTAATTGCAAATTTTGATGCTAATTGTGGCCATTTTCTGGTCATTGTGCTTATTTTGCTATTGTTCATTTTGTAAATTTTTCATCTTTTTGGTTCACATTTATATGAATTGGTGCTTGGTTATTCTGATTTACTGTTAGCATGAATTGTGCACTTATTTGATACGCCAATTATTCTCTCAAATAGCTATTCCAAATGATAACGTATTTGCCTAATCAATGTTTACTGTTTCTAAAACTGAAAAGTTTTGCTTTCTAAATTATAATATTTGGTATTTGTATCCTTTTGCGCAGAAAAAATACTTTTCAAAAAAGAATAAAGTACTTACACAATTTTCTATCAGACAACTATCTATGTATTCATGAGGATTCATATGAACAAATATAATAATTATTGCCTCAGAGGATTCCTATTTGCTAGGATTTATTCCTTAAGAAGAATCTTGTACAAAAGATTAATCTTGAGACTAGAAACAAACACATGGAACTATAGTTAAATGAAATCTAGAAAGAATCAAATAGAACAAGGAATTTCTGAAGTAAAAATGAAATGAATTCAAGCTCTCTAGAGTGATATAGCTAACTCTCTTTTGAGCCTTTAACTAATTTTGCTAAAATATATTATGAATTGGATTTTATCAAATCTTTTAACACAGGACTTGAAAATTGATATGGGTAGTAGGTAGTAAAGATAACATGTCAGTTGTGATTCAAAGTTTATTATCAACTGTTAATTTTGTCGTGTTCTGTGTCTGATGTTAAAAGCTTTAGCATCCAAGTTTTTATGCTTCTAAAAGGGTCATAAATATTGATAGTTACATATGGCAAGTATCACCTTCAAGATTTGATGAGTCTATCATCTCGATTCATAACTACTTTAATGTGTCCTGTTTAAATAAAGATCAAGTATGACACAAGTTTGAATAGAGCACGACTTTGTATCAAGGTGGCTACCATGCTTGTGGATTCTGCTAGATTGTCAAGCTTACTAACTTTGCTTTGAAATTTTGAGAGTTCTTCAACCTCACATCTAGTCTAGCAATGGATAATTTACTATTCAAACAATTGTGGGATCATATTCTTGTTGACTTGGTGTGTTCAAAGATTCACGCAATAAGGAATCCACAAAAAATGTGCTTTAAAAACTAAAAGCTATAAAGTATTACTGTTGAGTTATTTTCTGCTATGCACTTATTTGACAGTTATCAGATTAAATAAATAGTAGATGCATATACTAGCTATTTCTAATTTAAACTTATGTGCTGCCTATTTTCTTATGCTATGCTTTAGCTGATGTCATAAGATGTTCTTTTCATGCCTAATTGGGATTCAATTAAATTTTGGGTATATTATCATTCTCTCACTAGTTAATGTCAGCAACCGACCACAAGTTGGTGAGCATGTTACTAATTTTGTAAAATATCATTCTTGTTTTATTAGACATTATGCCAGCTTCAACTTCCGTTGTGGGAAATGTTATTTTAATCAATCCGAATTTGACATTATTCATAGTCTATTAGTATAAGACATCTTGCTTGTAAATTTCTGTGTAGCACGCATATTTAAATCTAGTATATTATAATATGTGTACATGTCGCTAAGTTTTTCATCCTCTTTCTCTCTTGTCATAGTAAAATTTAATAGTCATTTCAGCTATACTAAGTATTTATCTTCAATAAGATAGTTTTATATCTGTCATTAAATAATTTATTACATTGACTTCTATACATAAAATTAAGTTCTAAAGACAATTATCTTTACTTACTTATACATAACTTTTTATGAAATCTATTGAGTGACTAATAGCGTAAATATACATATTATCATTAGATGTCAATAAAGTTTAAAATGGAAGAATATTTAAATTAAGTCCAATAATTAATGTCAAACTGAAATATAATATAAAATGAAGGCCAAAGGGTACAGAAATCACTCTCTGTGTCAACTAAGTGAATCAAAGACTTTTGAAGGAATCCATAACAATGGATTTCACATGGAATTGGAAAAGAGAAAGTTCTAATCAACACTGTTTGTATTAATGTTTGGGATTAGGTTGAGTGCATGACATGGTCCACGAGGCACTCAACTTCCTGAGACTGCAGAGTAATGATGAAGACTCGATGGATGATCATGTCGGAGACGGTGTGGAGGGGTTGCCGAAAGTTTTCTGACGAACCTAGCCGCGAGGCTCGTGCCTTACATGAATTGCTTGAGGATGGCGAGTAGGAACTATATCCAGGATGCTCAAGATTCTCGAAGTTGTCTTTCTTGGTGAGGCTATACCATATAAAGTGCATGTGCGGAGTGAGCGACATGGCTTTCGGGTTAATTCTAGAGCTATTGGGGGACGCCTTTGAGCATGCAAAGATTTCGAAGACCTTGCACGATGCCAAGAAGATCATAAGGAAGCTCGGTATTGAGTACAAGAAGATAAATGTATGTCCAAATGACTGCATGCTATACCAGGGTTATGACGAAGACCTGTCTAGATGCAAACAGTGTGGAGCATCCAGGTGGAAGCTACAGACAAAAAAGAATTCTTTAGTAAGGATTAACGCCGTTGTCAAGAAGAATGGAAAACCTCAAGCGGCGAAGATTCTTCGTTATTTTCCTCTAATTCCACAGTTGCAGCGATTATTCATATCCAACAAGACATCCGTGGACATGTTGTGGCACAAGAGAGGAACTAACCCTGACGGTTCCTTGAGGCATCCCAGGGATGGCGAGGCTTGGAAATTATTTGACAGGAGATATACTGACTTTTCTGGCGATCCGCGTAGTGTTCGCTTAGCCTTGGCCAGTGATGGCTTCAATCCTTTTGGAAACATGAGTTCAAAGTACTCAATATGGCCAGTGATTCTTATTCTGTACAACTTACCCCCTTGGATTTGCATGAAACAAACCAACTTTATTCTCTCTATGATTATTCCCAGTCCTAAAATTCCCGTCAATGACATAGATGTCTACCTACAGCCCCTGATCGATGAGTTGAAGCAGTTGTGGGCCGGTGTTGATACATACGACGCTAGTGAGAAGAAAACATTCAAGATGCATGCTGCGTTGATGTGGACTATCAGTGTTTTTTTCTAGCTTGGGCAATTTATCTAGCTGGAATACGTATGGCGGGAGAGCTTTCCCCACGTGCGATTTGGACGCTGAGACTAGGCGACTCACCTTCAGTTAGAAATGGTGTTGGATGGGTCATCATCGCTTCTTGAATCATGATCGCAGATATAGACAGGACCGGAGTAGATTTGATGGCAAGGTAGAAAATATATCCCCACCTGTCAAATTGACTGGCAGGGATATCTTGAGACAGTTGGAGGGTGTGCCCGTCTCATAGGGCAAAGTGCAAGCAGTGGACGGTAAAAGAAGGCGCAGACAACAAACCGTGGTGCAAGACGAGTCTCCCTGGAAAAAGAGGAGTATATTCTTTGATCTCCCATACTGGGAGAATAATAAATTACGTCACAACCTTGACGTGATGCACATAAAGAAGAATGTGTGCGACAACATTGTTTCAACCATGTTGAACGAGAGTGGTAAATCCAAAGACCACCTAAAAACTCGAAAAGATCTCCAGTTGATGGGAATCAGGCATGATATGTGGCCTCTTGAAGATGGAAAGTATCCCTCTGCAGTCTTTACCATGTCGAATCCACAGAAGGATGTCTTTCTTAGGACCATCAAGAATGTAGTCTTTCCAGACGGGTACTCTAGCAACATCTCTCGCTGTGTTGATTTAAAACAGCGCAAGTTATCGGGCTTGAAGAGTCACGACTGCCACATTCTAATGGAACATCTATTACCAATTGCGTCAAAACATGTATTGCCCACCCCAGTGTCCGCCATCTTAGCTGAGCTATCAGCCTTTTTCCGACTAACATGTAGTAAATCCATAGATCCTCAGCAACTTCCTCTCCTTCAGGATCATGTGGTCCATACTCTATGTCACATGGGGATGATATTTCCACCTTCCTTCTTCACAGTCATGGTCCATCTAACGGTGCATTTAGTCGAGGAGGTACGCCTCGGTGGCCCAGTGCATTACCAGTGGATGTACCCAATTGAGAGGTAAAAATCTAAATAAGCCATTTCGACCTATTTTATTAAGATAGCTGTCATCTAGTAATTTACCTGTTATGTTCTCGAACGTACCTATGTCATCTCAAGCAGTACGTGCATAATAGGGCACAACCAGAAGGATCGATTACAGAGGCCTACTTATCCGAGAAGATTCTCACATTTTGTTTAAGTTACCTGGATAATGTCGACAATAAGATCAACCGACCGACGCGCGTTGACGATAGGCCGAGAGATGCTCCGCCAAGCGAGATTGCCAGCATGTTCCCAGAAGTTGGAAAGGGGTCGGGGCTGCTTCATATTTTACTCTAACAGCAACAGAAAACCTTTAAGCACATCGTCATGTATTAGTCAATTGTATTGATGTGGAGAAATTCTTGGAGTAAGTATAGATCATGAGGTCTAAAATTATACATTGAGCCAATATGGTATTGATAGTATTGAGCTTGAACAAACTTTCTGTATGTATAGTGAGTTCAGAGCCTTCACGAAAAGAAAACTGCGAAATAAAATAAGGTCCCAGTCTCACATAGATAGTGTTGTACACAGAGAATTTCCCAACTGGTTTAGGCACGAGGTAATCCTTTATATCTTAGGATCCTACTACCCTTTCATGCTATGTTGCCTCTAATGGTTCAATGCCAGGTCCCATTTGGAAGCACCAGTCATTCGAACGAGTTGCAGGGGCTTGCCTGTGGTCCCCTTACTCGGGCTAGACGCTTTCAGGCTTACAACGTCAATTGATTTAAATTTAGAACCATGTCAAGGGAGAATGAATGAAAACATAGAATAGGGGTTTATTTCACTTCAGATACTAGAAGTTATGCAAGCAAACGAGATGTCAACGTTGCTGTTGGCAGTGTCTCGTATTACGGGAGATTAGTAGACATCATCGAGCTAAATTACAGTGGTCAATTCACTGTAGTCTTGTTCAAATGTCTTTGGGTAGACACCACGTCGGACAGAGGCATATGACAAGATGTTTTGGGCCACACCTGTGTCAATTTTGCCTCTCCGAATCACATCGATGATCGAGAAGACGATGAGCCATACATCTTAGCCTCTGAGGCGCGTCTTGTGTTCTATGTGGAGGATGAGGATGACAACGGATGGAGTGTAGTAGTCCATGTGAAGCCAAGAGATTTTTTTGACATGAGTGAAGATTATGAACATTGTGAAATCGACTTTCATCCCCAATCTTGTATGACTAGCTTGCCTGAATTTGATGTTGAAGCCCTACGGTTGACAAGAGATTTTTTTGACATGAGTGAATAATCCACTAATGACGGCGTTGAAGATTGTGATGAGGCCGCCAAATCCTAATATACATTTCTCCATCATGCATGTAGATCATATTCATAAGAGATTCTGCGTATACATTACTATCATGATTCACCTATGATAGATAATGGATTGTATTTTAGTTTTATCCTTAGACAATAGATTAAATTGGTCAATATATTTTAGTTTTTTAAAACCTTTTCCATAGATAAAAAGCTCTTTTATCAGGAAAATTGGAGAGCCGAGACTTCTTTTTGGTTTGCAAAAGCAGCTAGTTCGTAGAGAAGATGATAGATGCATCTTCGTTGGACCACGCAACATCCTTTGCAAGGCAATTGTGGTTTAAAGAGTCCCATATACAATCATGACTGGATGCCTTCTCTGGAAACAAACACCTCACTGTGGCCAATGGTCATGCGTCTGCTTCAATCATGAAGGTTTGGTTACTGCTGCCTATAGAAATTTTGTCAGTCTTATCGTATTTTTGGATGAAACCCGACAAAGATTTCATGTGGTTATGTTAAACATTTAGGAATTGCTTCAATGGGACCGAAGGTACAAGGCTAAGTTTGGATTCAAGTTTATAACAAGTACGGAGACATGATTCTCACAAAAAATACTCGATGAGGTAAAGGTAAATATTCATGTGTTTTCTCCTGTATTTATCTATGTCTGACATATATAAAAGTTCTTTATTAGCAATAAGGAGCATATAGTAGATACTTTTTATTAAATACTTTTAATGAAAAGAAAAATAACATATAAAATTTGATTTGTTTTAAAGTTGGGAGCAATTTGTTATGCATAAGACATGGAATGAAGTGCGGATGGGCTTATATATGTTGGATGTGTTCGTTCCTAGCAGTGTTTTAAGCTTGGTTTATCTCACATGTCACTGGAAGTGTATGTAGGGCATATCTCTAGTATACAACAACTAGATAGGCTTTTTGTCAATAGGCATGGTTGCCTCCGAAAGCTGTCTATAATCTTAGAAGAAATTATTTAAAGAGATTTAAATATATAATGGATTAAATACATGTGTGATCTATTATAGCGTGCACTGGGCTCTACCTAGTGACAAAATGATTTGTAGTTATTTTATTCCTCTGAAGTTTAGTAAACTAGAAATGAAATATTGCAAGCACATTAAAGAAAATGTCTACAGGAATCCTATTAGTTGAATAGCATAATAGATTGCCCTGTTTTTTAAAATTGGGTGAATATTGTAGCAAACTAACAAAAATGTTCCAATTAACCACAGGTTCTATTAAAACTCATTAAGTACATTCAACTCATCTTGTATTTTGGTTCTTTTTTTCTTGTTCAAAATAATAATTTGATAATAGTGTTGGTTTCATTTGTTTCTGTATCTTCTATTTTAGTGGTCTGACCTTAGCACATAATGTTGAATTGCACTAAAATCCGCTTGATCAATGTGATGCTCTATCAAACCTTTAATTTTGTGTATAACAAGTCAATCCAACACCAGTCATTTGCATGAGCATGCTTATAATTCAAGTGCCAAATTATTTAACAAAATAAGTATATATAACAAAATAGTAACTAACATTAACCAAGAAAATAAGTATATATTTATAGTCAACCCCTTGTCAGCAAAATTAAATTTTAATTCTTTAAACCTTAATTGGTGATCAAGAAGAAGAAAAAAATTTCTATATAAAGTGTGAGGTAAGGTCCTAAAACATGTAAAGTAACTTACATGGCCTATGCTTTTTTATTACTATTATTGCTCAATTGCTAGTCTTATTTTTTTTTTGTGTTCTTTTGTACAAGTTTTGATTTTGGTAACGGTGAAGGTTACAAAATAGTTTATATCTCTTTACTGCTAGTATTAATGTTGCTATTTTGTGCAGAAACGCTATGAAAATACTCTTGTCATTGAACTAGATATTGCAGCACGGGAGAAATTCAAACTCATAGAACATGGACTTAAACGACTATGGGAACGTAAGAAAGACACGACATCTATGATGCTAATTTATCTAGATTATGTTCACACACTAATTCTTCATATTTTGGGTATGTTTGGCTATGATGCAACTCTCAGGGTTATCTCGATCCAAGATTCAAGAGGCATCCGAAGAACTGGGGGAGGTGATTCCAGATTCAATGGAGGAAGAGGACGTTGTCTCCTCCGATGGTTCTCATGAGACCGATTCTGCTAGACAAAATGCTTCTGTACTGTCCTATGCATAGTTATCAGAACCGACCCGGCAATCGACTCGGTCAGGTTACTAGGTCACTAAGTCACTGATTCAACCGATGGGTCACAGGTTCAATCGGTTGACCCGATCATAATTAATTAATTATATAAAATTTAATTTTTTATATCAAATTAACTTATTTTCTAATTCATTAATTAATTAGTATCTATTACATTATTCAAATATATGTTAAAAAATATTAGTATTAATAGATGTTATATAATTTTTATTAGAATAAAAAGATAAAAAATATCTTAAATTTACATGACTAAAAGAATTAATACACAAGTGATTAATTAGGATATGTCTAATAATTAGTCATATATTTATTAAAACACACCATATAACACAAAGAGAAAATTTGCTCCCGTGGTTGCAAGGGTTCTTTTGCAACTTGAATAACTCAAGTTTGAACCCCAGCAGCAGCGCTTAGTGTATATTCTCAATTTTTGAAATTGAGTGATACTGACATCAGCAGTTGACCCGCAATCGAGTTTGACCGGGTTTTTCGAGTTTTACCAGTTCGTTTACTTATCCGGTTCAAATGTTAACCGGAAACAGATTCGGTTCACCGATTTTCTGGTCGAACCGGCCAGTTTGGTCCGAGTTTGATAACTATGGTCCTATGACCTCAATAAAACGCCAGAAGAGAATGAATATCCTTATAGTGGAATGTCTCCTGGAAAGAAGAATGCATGGCACCTAGCTACGTGGGCAACACGATACTTAAATCCTTGAGGACAGTGCTTTAAATATTTGAAGAATCTCGATTCAGGTGGTATAGGATAGCCGAGACTTGTTTGTTGATTTTATCGTGACCTTATAACTATTCAGATTGTTATCAGAGATTGTTCTTATTGGATAGTTTAGCGTATAAGAGAACTTAGGGAATTTGATATTTTGTCAAGATTGGTACATTTGTTATTTTTTTGAGATGAAAGACTTTTTAATTGGGTTTATCAAACAGAATTGTTGAAGATGAAAAAATAACATAGTTTGTAGTAGCCATGGCAAGAAATCAACAAGAATTACATAAGCTCTCGGTCTATTAAAATTAATAGTTTATAGTTTTGACTTATTGAAGATGAAGATAGAGACCAATTTTATGAGATTTATGTTATTAATAAAATATATGAAAATTAATCTAACAGATATCAAAATTAAATTAAAAAATATTTAAAAATTAATTATTTCAAAAAAAAAGAGAGAAAAATAATTGTATATTAAATTTTTGTCACAACTAGAAAATTGATTAATACAGACAGATTTACAGACATATTTAGTCTTTATTACAGACGGATTTTTGGTTACCAACAAAATTACCGACGGATTTTGTCCCTTTATAAAAGCCTCGTCGGAAATTATTTACCGACGGATTTTTTTCCGTCGAAAAATTACAGACAGATTTTTACAAGTTACCGACGGATTTTTCCTCTGTAAATTTTCTATCCATTTCCCAAAGACGACGAACTTTCCAATAGATTTTCCGTCTGTAATTACAGACGGATTTTCAGATGGATTTTTCGTCTGTAATTACAGACAGATTTTCTGACGAATTTTCCGTCTGTAATTACAGACAGATTTTCTGACAGATTTTATTTCTGTAATTTGAACTTTGGAAAATCATCCCACGTTTTGATTACAGACAGAAAATCCGTTTGTAAATCCATCTGTAAGGTAAAATAGAATTTTTTTTATTTTTCTAATTGCAAAATAAACTTGTTTTCATACAAAATAAATATATATTTAAAACAAACTTTTATCTAATTTGTATTCGAATATTTATAATATTTCAAAAAATAAAATTCATCGTATTATCAAAACATAAACGAAGTGTATTAATACATCAACTATAATCCTCAGTGTATTGTTCAACCGTACTAAATTTATCAGCTATAATTCATAACATTGTATTATATGAGAAAAATTACATTATGCAAATCTCTACAAGCCAATCAACTAGTATCCCGCGCATGCTTTGAGTAATGTCGTGTTGCTTTATATCTCTTAATGCAATTGAAAAAGGGCTACACTTCTTGCCTGATATCAGCAGTAAAAGGTGCTGGGGATTTGAAACACGAGCAGAATCAACATTCCTTAATGAGCCACCCTGACGCTCCATTCAATCTGCACAAAAGCAATTTCAGGTGCTCATGCTTCTTGCCACCAGTTGTGGGGTGCTTCCAGCAGCTTAAAGGGACCATATGAATGAACTAATTTGCCATGAAATGAAACTAGTAAATTAGTTCTCAATTCAAAAGTTGAAAATAAAAATTTGGCCTTCTATATATTTTAATTCATGGACTTCCAACAAAAATTTTTAGAAGTTGCAAAATCAATTTCTAGGACTAGGACTAGGAACAATTCTAATATACAAGGCAAGGAGTAATGATTTCCATAGATCCCAACTAAGAACAATTAAGCTATTTTCAATCAGCCAATAAGCTATACAATGCACTAGTAGAAATGGGGCAACTCACTTCAGAGGAATTTAACAATTAGTTCTAATTGCCCATCTTTGATGCTGGATCCCCCTACAGACCTATCTACCAATATAGAGAGCTCTTTACTTTTATCTTTCAGGTAAATCCCAAGGTTGATCTGAAACAAAAAACTAGATTTCAATAATCATTCATGTGTATTGGAATTAGCATAATTGCAATATACTTGATTCAACAGAACAACATACAGGGTAATAATTTCCAGCAACAAGTTGATTTACTTGCAATTTCCAGTCTTTTCTATAGTCTCAAATCTGTAAAGTGCACTGTTTTAGCAACAAATCAGGAATACCATAATATAATACATTTGCCTAGGCATTCATATTGAGAACTCTAAATCAGTTGATCAACCTATTAGGCCTACCCTTTCGATGAAATCGCGTCCATTGGAATCAGTGTAAAAGGTTTTGCTACTTGATACACTTGTTGTAATCTCTGTTGCAATTTCTGATCACCTTAACAGGAAGTGAAGTGCCAAACTGATCCAGATACCCTATTACTTGGCCTTTGATGTAATCACCCTGTATATTTCAAAATTAAAAAGCAAAATAAAAGGAAAAGAGAAGATATTAGTGCTGAAGGAACATGGCTATCATACAACTAAATGTATAACATCCCATGCCAAGTCAGCAAGCTTCTAACTAACTTAAGGCTACGTTTGGATCTTCTTTAAGTGTCACATCTTGTGTTAACCAATACGAGATGTGAGCAATAAATCTGGTAATTCCTAATTCCTAACAATAGAAAAAGTGAAGTAAGCAAGGTTTCTAATGTCCATTCCTAATTCCTAACAATAGAAATTGCAAGAAATGCAATGACCAATGAAAATGAATAATGTAAAGAAGAAGATCAAGAATACCATGTGATGTGACAACAAAAATTAAAGAAAGTAAAAGCATTAATAAGAGAGCTATATATATAGGTACCATTAAATCAATTGATTTCTGGTTCATGCGATACTCCTCAAGCTTTTGAAGCTCTTGAGAGAAGTTCTACAAATACGGGAAGAAGGCACCTGAGGCTAAGATTGGAACACAGAGTCAGGTAGCAGCAGCAAAGCAAAAGCAGATAAGGTATTCAATCAATCAGTTCATAATTTCTTATAAATATAAATCAAGCTAGAGCATTAACAGCTTCTCATATCAGATTATATTGTTCTAGTATGATTTTCAAATGAAAAAAATATGCAATCCATGAATTACCTTTTTCAATGATTTGGAGTGCTTACAGCTAAAGAACCACACTCAGCAATGCTTTTGTTCTGCATAAACAAAAAAAAAAGAATAAAACTTAGCTGCATAAATGAACCAATTAACCTTCTTAGATTTAACTTCATAATAAACCAATTAATAAACAAAAAAAAAGAAAATCCAATTAACGACTATATGCACATTCCATCATTTTTCCCCTATAGGAACACTAGTTAGTTGTAGAATAATAGAATTTAGAGTTAAATATAATTAACGACTATATGCACATTCCATCCGTACCATCCTTTCAATGCACTCAATACGAAAACCAAATAGTGCATTTATGTCAGCAGCTTCATGGTTACCACGTATCAGGTGAACATTCTCAGGATACTCAATTTGCAGAATCACAAGGGCAGTACGTGATCGATTATAAAGATAAAAACAAAAATAATAATTAAAATACAACTACATATACACATTAATATAATTGAAGTAGCTAACCTTAAGTGCAAGTAGCAAGGTAATGGTTTCCAAGCTGTGCTGTCCTCTATCAACATAATCTCCCAAAAACAGATAGTCAATATACCTGAAACATTATGAGTACCAAACTAAAAAATAATGAATCATATGCTTCCTTAATATACACTACCATAGAAATTCTGTTATAAATCAGTGCAATTCAGTGCAAACAGCTCATTCGAAAAGTAACAAATCAAGAAATTCAGTGCAAAACTGAAATGTACCTTTGCGGCAAGGATGAATATATCATTTGTTTCTGGGGAAAAAGGGAAGACCAATGGTAAATAAACAGGAACATAAAGAAAATAATATATTCTGAAGAAATTTAGATTGTTAAAAATCATTGATTTCCAAAGGGAAAGAATCTTACCATTAGCATGTTTATTGAATTTAAGAAGTGCCTCCCTATGAGCGGGATCAGACCTCTCGCCAGTGCAGAGTAAAAAATGCGAAGATTCCCAGTCAGCCTTTGCACCTGATGTGCTACAGGCATTGACAACATCATCAAAACAGATTATTCCAAAGCACAATCCAGAAAGAATAATTTGTAAGAACCGGAGCATGGGTTGATTTTTTCATAATCTCCAGCCGAAGATAGAAATAGTGGCATTGTGTAGCTTTCTCATTGTACTGTTGTTTTAGAACTCAAGTTAACATACATTATTTACATAAATTTTCACAGGACTTTCACAACACTCAAGTTAACATACATTATTTACAAAAAACTTATGCTTATCAAATCATTTGATTCTCTTAATTTGGAATTTCAAACAAACAAACAAAAAGAAAAGCTTTTTTCTTTCTTCTCCTTTACCAAATCAAGTTGCAGATCATGACTCATAAGTTAAATTATTTCTTTTTCCCTTAAATCTTTTCTCAATATCCAAGATCAAACATATAAGAATCTAAGCATATTAACTAAAAGAAAAAAAAGCAAACCTGGAATGTGATCTTCTGCTGCTCATTCACTGGAACGAGACAAAAAAACAAAAAAGAAGGAATCTTTATCAATTAGAGATCATGGAAGTAAAACAAGAATGCGAGATGAGACTGATTTATTTATTTATTTTGAAGGTTGTGAAGAACACACCATTTTCCATCATGGATTGCAACTGCTTGATTGATTTAGGTTCCCCAATGGGTTAGAGAAGGTGAGGATTGCTAATGCTTCTCCACCATGAAAAGATTCAAACTTTGTTTTGTTAAAGAAAGGGTGGTGGTGTTGTTTTTGGCCTATGTAGCAAAGAACAATTTATTGGTTTACTTTTGAAAAAGTAGAGAGATTGTTAATACCTTAGATAGGCATACATTCACAATTTGTGGTGCTGCAGCCTCTGCTGACATGCCACGACAACAATCCAAGGCCACTTCTGGAGTTAGAGAGTCCCAGACACCATCACTGCTGATAACAAGCCTTCCTCCGACACTAGAAAGCTGCATGAAAAGAAACAGAGAGGCTCAAACGCTGGAATTTCTCTTCACATAAAATAAGAATAAACATAATTTATCAAAAGATTGTGAATATTTAATAACCCTCACAATGAGTATGTTAAGTGAGAGATAGGATCATGTGACTAGATTTCAATTAGCTCGCCTCATTACATTCATTGGTATGATTGACGTAGTTTTCTTTTTTATATCTAATTATCTAATTACGTAGTTTAACGCCCAAGCATCATGCAAAGAAATAGTATTGGCAGAGGCATCAGTTTGTCTGAGTTAAAAGCGATTAAAACAAAATGTACCTCTGCTCCTCCACCTGTATTTAGCCGGCCAACCTCAACCCCGCTGCAGGTTATGCGGACCCTCCTCGAAAAGAGAAAAGAAAGGTGAGACTAGTCTGTGTAAGAGTGATTACAAACAGTTTCTCAACCAAAAAGTTTCCCAGTAACATCTTACTCTTCAGCAACTATGTATTAAACTATTAATATATATTATATATCAAATAGACAAATACGTGTAAAAACAGCTGAACCAACATGAGTGAACAATATTAGACCATTCTCAGTCATTATGGCTTAAGTAACAGGCAGTGCAACTTGCAATCCACCAACAGGGTTTAGATAAATATTACCATTTTATTCTTTAATTTGCTAACTTCTGGAATTGGGCATGTGCAAACTCATTTGGCAATACTCAGAATATTCCAGAAGTACTTCAATTTGCCGCACAACTAAATAATTAGTAAAGGCTGGAACAAATACTACAAGAGAAATAATTAGTCATACCTTTCTGTTGAAAATCTTTGTCAGTTTTCACAAATCCTGCAACCAAAGCCCTGGCAATGCTGCTATCCACTCATCTCTGTTAAGATCTGAAGGAATTGTACTTAAAATGTTGTTTAGAAGATTCTCCTTGGCATAAATAGCAGCAGCAGTTCCATTGTGACCATCAAATAGCTGCAAACAACTTCTTTATCAGAAAGTGCATATGAAACAACGAAAAAAAATTATTGAATCACAAGCATTTAGTGCAAACATTTGATGTGCATGTTAGCTCAAACCAACAAATAAGCAAACCATCGAACACTTGGTGTGCACAGCGAAATTCATAGAGGGAAAGGAAGAAGAAAAAGAAAAACATACGAGTGTTTCTCTGAATTCTTGTTGTGCGATCTTGCGCTCCAGAGCCCTAATCTGTGCAGCTTCGGCCTTGAGCTTCTTGTGCTCCTCATTGGCAACTCTAAGGGATTCTCTGCAAGCTTCGTCCTTGAGCTCCTTCTCGATCTGAAGCAGCTCCATTTCGTGGATGTACAGATTGCGAACCTCCTTCACCTGCTTCGCGTAGCCCCTTCGGAGCATCGCCAGCTTCGCCTCAGCCTCCTTCGGGTCCTACGGAGGCTGCCAGCTTCTAAAGAAGGTATTGGAATCCAGAAACTTGTGGTTCTAGTGGTGGTTGTTGTGGTGCGAGGTAGTGGCGAACGACCGAACAATGGCAGCAGAGGCGGCGGCGGAGGAGGAGAAGGAACGAAGAGAGCGTGACGGAGAAGATCTATTGGAATAAGAGGAATTAATTGCATGAAATTGAAAATCTAACCTCCAAACTTTGGCTAAATTAGCGGATTGCAAGTTAGGGTTTGAAAGGAGAGACGCAAGCAACACAGGGAGAAGATCCAGGAAGGAGTGTGATGGAGCTTCGGTGCGACGGCGGTGCAAGGCTGAGAGGCGCCGCTAACGGAGCATTTGGAGGAGATGAGTGTGGAGAAGTAAAAGGATCGTGACTGAATAGAGGAACTATGGGTGACAACCCTAATTACAATATATTTTCTGACGAAAAATTTTAAATTACAGACAGATTTTTCGTCTGTAATAATTTAATAAAACGTAATTTTTTGTTCATTTAATTACAGACGGATTTCCGTCTGTAACTATTTTCTATAAAAAAAAGTTAATTTTTCCGACAGAATTATCGACGGATTTTCTTTTCCGTCTGTAATTTATGCTAATTCATTTTTTTGTTTTTCGACAAAAAATCCCTCTAAAATTCCGTCTATATTTCCGTGGGATAAAATCCGTCAGAAATATCCGTCTGTAATAACTAATTTTCTAGTAGTGATGTGCCCAAATCTTTCTCCCTCAATCCTTATACATCGTCGACCACCTTAGCCCTAACTCATAGCCATGCACCATTGAAGTAACCCCTCGTCCAGAGAGGCTCTCACCACCCCCGCCAGCACATGTCCTTACTATCGCCGACGAGGAGCCCTCACTCGCGTCGCCGTCCTGGTCTCTAGAAGGTGCCTGTTGCGTCGCCGTCTAAACCCGCATGGTCGTCAACCGGTTTGGGCCTGCTGCTGGCGGCCCTCTCTTCTCCGGTAAGTTCCAATATATCTTTAAACTCTAGATGTTAAAATGCAATTATGCAAGCATACTATTATGCCCTTTCAAACTTTATTATCTCCTAATTCATAAGTAATGTAGGCTTCCAAATAGCCCAAAAAATGGAAAAGATCTGTTTTAGTTGGCTTTCTCATCAGTCCTCTTACGAATTATTAATACTATCCATCATATAATTTGAATAAATTATTATAATGGTATCATTATTATATTAACTTTTACAAACATGGCTCCTACTTTTTCAAAGTCCTCGGACCAATATATATAGATGGTGACTTCTATGGTGACTAAGGTGACTAAATTAGATCAACCAATGCAATATTGGCATGTGGCATGTTTAGCACAAATGGAAGGCAGGCTTTGACATGGTTGACCATGATAAATTGGCTAATTAAAAAAAAGTGAAAAAAGGTAAAATTTTTTGAATATTAATTAAGAGTAATAAACAACTAACTAAATCATCCCTGAAAAATGTAATAAATTGGAAAATACAAAAAATAGAAAGATTGGTTCAGAAGGTTCCACAACATCCAAAAATCATCAAAGGTAGGCTGAAAGCCTTCCATATTTCTCCACCGCGAAAGTCATGGTTTCCTCAACTTGTTTCTCGTCTCTAATAAGCCAATGGAACTTGCAATCTGGCAAATGAGTTCATTTTGAACATCCGCTGCATCTACAAATGCACCATTTTCCACAAATACCCTAACTGCTTTTTTTTTGTCATGGCTTTCATGAAGACATGCCCAAATGAAAATCTGGACCTAATGAGAACACGCCCCTTCTTCCTCAGCAATCCGCCAAAGACGTTGATGAGCTGCTGCTGTTCTTTTAGACACTTCTAACTGCCACTTCTTCCAGTGGCTCCAAGTCCCAAGATACAATGCTTCGAGTTTCAGTAAAAGAGCTTACACATTCATTTTCTGCTGGTACAGTGCTCCACCATGGTGATGCTTCTTATCCAGGGGAACATCAAGACTTTTATTTAAAAAAGAAACAAAAATTATTTTTCAGATGCAAAATTACATAAATACCTTCCCAGCAAACTTACTGAAGTTACTGTGTTTATCTTTAATTGCATATTTCTCAGCGACGTCATTTTGCTCATTCCTAGAGAGTCCTTTGGGCCAGATGTTATGATGTTATTGGTGGGTCAAAGCATGGCCACCGTTAGTCACCGATATCCAGGCACCGGAGAACTCATATA
>NC_029789.2:120836602-120881697 GCF_000816755.2 Arachis ipaensis | reverse complement strand
TTTTATTTGGTTAAAACAAAAATAGCTAGTATGTGGTATGGTATCCAAACACAGATACTAACACATTAGAATATAATTTCATGGCTAATTGCTTGTCTGAGTGAATACTTGAGTGTTATTTGTTGTATTTGATATTAGGGTAATTCACTTTTTTAATCTTTTTTTTTAATAACTTGTGCTATTCTGAAACTTCCAATTAATCCGGTTGACGGTTTTTGAAGTTGCTGGTGGCTACTCCCATTCATTGAATTAACTCTTCTCTTTTTTTAAAATCGAATTACATATATGTTAACAATTAAAAGTAAGTGAGTCACATATGGAGGTAAAATATACGAAAGGTAAGATGAAATAGAGTTCCTTAATCATATGGATAAATAATATTTTTGTTTTGGGAACAATTCTAGATACATGATACGTGCAGAGGCAATTTTTGGGATGCGGTGTTTCCTCCAAGAATCCTTAAATAAATAGGAAGAAACCTAATTTGTTTTAATTATCTATGTTTTATGGTTGATAGTTTAATTCTATTGATATATATGTACCATGTAATATAGGGTTTTAATTGTGAATTACGGAAGTGTACATCATGATTTGACTCTCATTCATTGTGATTTGTTTTAGCTGGAAAATAGGTGCCATTTATTTTTTAAAATGGCTAGGAAAGGTCGTTACATGAAAAAAGCAAAATTAGGACCAGGATGTCAGCAACCTCACACGGCTCCATCTCCAGCTTCGGCTGCCCACCGCGATGACTCTGAAATTCTCCCAGATAGCGGTGATAGTGTCCCTGCAACTGCACGCCCGTTCCTTCCGCCACGCAGTGTACCAAGGCCTGCTCCACAAACGAGCACAACTAACATTCAGAACTCGGAGCTAGGCCACGTAAACTTGGCAGCTAATACAAATGATGTAGATTCACTTGATCAAGAAGATAATGACCCCATTGTTGATCCTAGTGCTCAGAGTCGCAAAAGACGCAAGACTACAGAATTTTGAGCAGTTAAGATCATCGGTAATGTATTTAATAATTTTTCTTTGTCTATCAGATTTAGACTCTATGTTATATATTAATTTTTTCGCATGCTGTCCACAACGGATACACATATGACGTATTATATTTGGCTTATAGATTCTGACGGCACAGTCAAGCCGGCAAGACTAAGCGTGAGGGAGGCTATGGAACGTCCTAACGGTAGGAGGATCGTGCTCAGGTTCAACAGTGCAAAGCAAGCAATTGGAGACGAAGCTGGACTGTTGAATGGCGTGCTTGGTCTGTTGGGATCTGAATATGGAAAATTTTCTATCTGTGAGAAAAGTTGGCGTAAGATTATCACTAAAGACAAGGTTTATAATGAATGCATCAAGGTAAATGTTTATATCCCCTTTGAGTTAAATATGCTTATTCTTATAATTATTGACAAATTTTATTACTTGTGTAGCAAATTTTTCACTTTGATGAAGATAATGAAAGAACTATCAAGAAATATATTTTGAAAAGTATGGGGAAGTCTTGGAAGGAAGCAAGGCTGAGGTTGTACAATACTTTTTACGAGACAACATTTTCGACTGAAGAAAACATTGAGCAACGTCTGCCGGAAATTGATCGAGAGCATTGGAGATGGTTCCTTAACTATCGCGCCAAAGCTGAGACAAAGGTAATCTAGTAACTCATTGGTACACAACATTACAATTTATTTAGCATGGAGTCTTTTTAAATTAGTTTCTAATCGCCCTTTGTCTCTGATGGACTGACGAGCGGCAGAAGTTAGACCAATTAAGAGATTATAATATAATAGAATAGCGTTGCGAGTATAGCTCTTAACCAGCAAAAATTCGCCTCATCAATTTAGAAAGGTTGTCACAAAAAGTTTAAAATAAAAATACTGGGAGTATGAGTCCCAGGTCATCTCCCAACGAGTTGCTAGAAAGGGTGCTAAGTTATTAATCAGGAATTTTTCGAGAATTTTGAGAGTTGAATAACAGAAAATAAACAATTGTAATTTGGTGCAATGAAAATTAAAAGAGATTTATAGTATTCTAAATAAAAAAGCCTTGAATGGAGGAATGATTAATCGGAAGTTCTATCCTTGTTGGGATCTCTTAAGTGTAGTATCAAAAAGGTTGTTGTTTTCACTTAATTAACCCTTAATAAATAAAGGAAAGTTAAGTGATTGAGCTAACTCTTATTCGCAAATCCTAGTCAGCTCCCTTGGGAAGGTCTAGCGTTAGTAAATACAGAACTAGCCAACAACTTCCAATTTAACCATCACTTAAGCCTTCCAACTCAAGTGTCTCCTCCTAATCAACCCCCATGTCAAGTAGGGAATCTACTCCATTGACATGAATATAACGCTTGTAGAAATATAAAAAGAAGACATGATAAATTGAATAAAGTTTTGAAAACTAATTAAAGATAAAAGTAATCATTTTCACTAACAATCCATGAAAATAATCCAACTACCACTTTAAACAAGAATTAAGAATATGGAACAAACTAGAATAGTATCTTCAACGGAGGTAATGACTCTTCAGTATCCGAAGGCAAAAGCAATAAACTAGGAATGTAAAGAGAAACTAGAGGAAGAGTAATTCTCTCTCTAGATTCAGATCTAAAAACCTAAAAACTATCCTAATGAGAATATGTGAATGTGTATCTCTGTATATCGAGTCTCTGCTTGTTCCCTGGCTTTATTCTGTGTTTCTGGGCCGAAAACTAGGTCAAAACGCGGCCCAAAATCGCCCCCAGTATTTTCTGTTAATTTTGCAGATCGCGCAGGTCACGCGTACGCGTCAGTCACGCGTGCACATCATTTGGTGTTTTTCCTTGTCACGCGTACGCGTCATCTATGCGTGCGCGTCATCTTGCAAAACTCCATTCCACGCGTACGCGTCAGGCACGCGCATGCGTCGCTGCAATTTTCTCCATTCCGCGCGCTCGCGTGAGCCATGCGCGCGCGTCGGTGCTCGCTAGTCATCTCCTTTATTTCTTGTGTTACTTCCATTTTTGCAAGCTTCCTCTCCATTTTCTAAGCCATTCCTGCCCTATAAAGCTTGAAACACTTAACACACGGATCACGGCATCGAATGGTATAAAGGAGAATTAAAATATACTAATTAAAGATCTCTAGGAAGCAAGTTTTCAATCATAAAATAATACTAGGAAGGGATTATAAAATCATGAAAATCATATGAATAAGTGGGTGAAGACTTGATGAAAACCACTCAATTAAACACAAGATAAACCATAAAATAGTGGTTTATCATGGACCAACAAGAGAAGTGTAGGAAAAACACGATTAATTGATCAAAGCAACTATATACCTACACTGGTGGTTTGAAAAGCTTTGCACGGCGGATAGAAGAAGAGTTACTTTACTTTTTTATTCACTCACATTAAACTATTTCTACGACTTAAGTTCACTTGATTCTGTGGAATATGGTGATGGTATAAACTTTGTTGATACAGTCGGAAGAACAAGGGAGAAGAGTCGGTAGAGGAAAGTTATGGATCAAAGTGCACAAAAAAAAAAGATGGCTCCTATATCAATGATGAAGCAAGATTAATTGGTGTAAGTACTACTTTTAATAATTGATTGATGAAATTGTGATCTCTATTTTGGTTGTTTTATGTAAATAAATTTTGAGACCAACTTTTTTCATTCATATTTGTGTGTTATTTTATTGTGATGAAAGTGATATCGTTAATCATCCTGTTTGGCGTGTTCTTGACACGAGATGGACCTATGATCCAAATGATTGTATTTGCTAAATTGTGTCTGTAAGAAAGAATTGAGGAGATTGAGCAACAGGATGAGTCTTCTAGAGTGTTGTCTCAAAATGATTCCATTGCTCAGGTTTTTGGAAAAGAGAAACCTGGTAGAGTACGTGGGTGTTGGACTGACTCCTAGTCAACTCTTTAGTCCGAATTCACGTGCGCCGGTCAACGGAGTCCAAGTAGAGGAGACCCAGAGGAAGCTACTAGAACTGCAAGCAGAGCTGGAACGCGAGAAGTTGAAGAGGAAGGCGATGGAGAGTGCTCTGATTTATCTCTACCAACGGTAGGGTGAGGAGCTCCCACCAGACATCGTTGCAGGGATGAGTTCCGTGAAATGATAGAGTGAAGAATAATGTATTAGGATTGGAATTATTTTGGTTTGAAGCAAACTTTTTTTGAATTAGACTATGCAACTCTTTGTAGAAGATTTGTTTTCTTTGTACTTTCATAAATATATTATTTTGTTTTGTAAATAATTTTTTTGTTTTTTATACAAGTTTGGATTCCAAGATTGAAAATATTAACTTTTAAAATAATAAAAAATTAAAAACGCAAAAAATAGTTCTATAATATTTCAGGAAAAATTGTACGATTTATTTAGAAAAACCCAAATTTTCTTTTTTTAATCTTTCTATATTTAGTGGCGGTTTTAAACCGCCGAAGAGTGTGCATAATCAGATCGGTATTGCGGTTGTTTACAACCACCGATAACTGTGCCAGAAACTTTATTTCCATTTCGGGGCGGTTTTAGAATCACCGCAAAAAACACGTCCACTCGAAAACAACTAAGAAAATAGCGGCGGTTTTAGAACCTTCGGTAAACATGACGGAAATCGTGTCACTCGCATTTGGCGGCAATTTTTTGCATGATGGCCACGAAATATTGATTTAGTGGCGGTTATACCGGCGGTTGCTAAAAACCGCCACCAAACCTAGTCGTTTTGTGTTGCAAGATTTTGAAAAAAAAAAATAAACAAAACCTGATTGCCGTTTTGTGATTTAGAAAATAAAATTTTATTTTTTACAAAAAACATCAATGATGTTTTGTACTGTATAAAAAGTAAAAAAAGTCCCATAATAATGTAAAATTCATAATAACAAAGATAACAAATCACAACACATATTTTATTACAGTACTGAACAAAATTAGTTGCAAAATGACGCTTTTACAAATGTTGAGTCAAAGGCTTTTAATTAGTGTGGGAGTCATATTGATGAACAGAGTATCACTATAATACAAGGTCCCTATTAATGTCCTCTTCAATTGCCGTACAAGCCAGAGACCTACCACAAATTCAATTTTCACTGCCTTGATTCAGGCAACTGATTGCTTTCCTTTCGTTTATTTTTATTTTTCATTTTTTACTTACTTAATCGTACTGGTTACTCTACAAGTAAGTGAAGAGGTTGGTTTCATAATTCACATACTACTTCCCTAATAGGTTGAGAAACTTGAAGATACTGATCAGTTATAAATCACACTAGCTAGTATAGAAGAAATGAATAATACAGCTATGAGCAATAAAATTTATTATTTTTAATTTTATTTAATACATTTTATAATAAATAAATACTAAATAAAATAAATTTAAACTATCTAGGTGGATTATTTTTTATCACCCTAGTCCTAATATTACCTGTAAGAAAAATGAGAGACTCGCTAAAAGTGATAAAATAAAGTTGATGTATAGCAACTTTGTGATCAAACTAACGTACATTTTGCATAGCATAAAACAAAATACATGATAAACTTTTTATATATACATATGAGTGAACTACCAATTCGGCCTCTGTCCATTTTTAAGAATGACAAAGCGACCCTTCAAAATAAAATCGATCCGCTTCTGTCTCTGTCCCCAATTTTCATCACACAAAGCAGTCTCCATGCGTTTTTTTCCGGCGAGAGTTGACGGAAAACACTGAGCTGGCTGGTTCGGTGCGTGACCTGTCATATGAGCTGGATGACGTGTTCATTCAGTGCTGAGATGGACAAGTTGAGATGGACAGGGGCTAATTTGTCCACGCCCTTCACCATAAAAACGACGTCGTTTGAGTGGGAAGCAACGTTTCAGTTGCTTTTGAAAAGCTGTGTTTCCATAAAACCCCTTAATCCACCTTCATTTGGACAACCTAGCCCACCACCAGTTCAAGCAGCATCAGGTCTTAGACCATGTGTTCCAACCGGTCAGACTGTAAACCCGAGGACAACAAATGCTAATGTTCTCTTTCAACAAAGTGCTCTTTCTGCTGAGACCATGGCTACAGCAAGTTTCGAAACTGCAGCAAGGCTTTTCAAGTTCATTCCTACCTATGGGTTTATACCTCCGAGGAAGACTTGATTTCTGATATGTTGCTATTGACATAGATGATAAGAATGACTCCTTTTGTTATTAGTTTGGTGTCAGTGTTTAGAAAACTAGGAAATATTTTGGTTTATTTAAGTGTTTGTATGCATGTTTAAGTAGTCATTTTGAAATTTTACTAGACTGATGTGGAAGATGTTTAAGTCAGTTTGAAACTTGACAAAATTAGGAAACACTTTGGTTCAAGGCTACATGTTGGCCTTCTTTTTGCTGTTAGAGGGCTATAAGTTTCCCCTTTCTCATGCTGAACAAGGACATGATTGGTTGTTTTCTGTACATGTTTTATATAAGGCATCTTCTGAGTTTGTTTATCCAACATTTTTCATTAAGAAATTTGTATGACTACATACTGCCACAATTCATTAAAGTAGTAACAGACCATTTTTCTTGGATCAAATCATAATCTTATCTGAAACAACATACATACTTCTAAAGTAATACAACTTACAATGTAAACAACACACACTTCTAAAAAATAAGACACACTTTGAACCTAGTATCACAGAAGGTTCCTGCTAGTCATATGCCTTAAAAAAATTTGGAGATCACAATTCCAAATACAAAAGCAATAACCAAAGCTTTAGCACTAACGCCGCTAGTGCCACTTTTGGCATTACAATTTTTAGCTTCCAATTCTGACCCAGTAACTCTAGCATCTAGTTCCCTGAGTTTTCCAGCATCAACACCAGCAGCATCAGGTATCTGACTTTGATTTCACGTCCAACCCTCTATATCAGGAGAATTTCTGGGAAACTCTTCAAACGATGCAACATAATCATCCAACCACACAAAAAAATTGCAATGCGGTGTTGAGCTTTGTAGAATATACCCACAGCTCAAAATGTGACACAGCAACTTAAAATCAAGGAAACTTAAATTAAATTTCAGATTACCTTGAAATGTGGACATCCAAAAAATAACCGGTTAGGGTTCAGTTCTGTTGAAAAGAGAAACAAAATAGCATGCGCCCCACACCGATATCGTGGAGCAATGAACTTTTTCTTCTTCTTCGGCGCAGCAACACTTGTTGCAAGTACACTTAGAGGACTTCTGCCTTCATCTTTAGAAAAATCTCTTCCACTCCCATCAATGGAACTCGACGGTAGTTGGTTACTGCTGCTCATGGCTCTATGACGTGGCAAAAATTGGCGGATTAAGAAATTGATATAAGAGATACGTTGCAAGTACAGTTCTTAACCAACAAAAATCTGCTTATCAATTTAGAAGGGTTGTCACAAAATTATAATTAAAATACTGGGAGTATGAATCCCAGGTCGTCTCCCAACGAGTTGCAGAAAGATGTGCTATTTTATTAATCAGATATTTTCCAAAATGGTTTTGAGTTTGATAAACAGGAAATTAAATCAGAGAATTTATGTAATTTAAATAAAAATCATGATCGGGAGTAGATTAATCGGAAGTTCTATCCTTGTTGGAGTTCTCCCAAGATTAATTGATAATTGGAGGTTGTTCTGCTTAGTTATCCTTTACTAGGTAGAGAAAAGTCAAACAAGTTGGAAGTCTACTTCTATTCACAAGTTCTAATCCTCTCCCTTGGGAAGGATTAGTGTCAGTGACTAGAGAGCCATCCAACAATAAACCCAATTACAATTTTCCTCTTGAGCATTCCAACTCAAGGTTCTCCTCTCAATCAACTCCCAATCAAGTTAGAGAATTACTCGCTCATTATGAATGTAAACTTCACAAAATAAGAAAGGGGAATAAAGGAAGACATGATAAATAATAATCAAAAAGACCAATTAAAAATAAAAATAGTTCTTGTATTAATAAATTCTAAAAATAATCCAATAGTAATTCTGAACAAATTAAGAATATGAAAGAGTAAGTGACAAGTAAGGAAAACAAAATAGAATGATGAAGTCTTGGTGGAGGTAATAACTCTTCTCAATATCCCAATCCAAAAAGCAATAAAAACAAAATCCTAAGAACTATGAATGTGTAGAGAGAAAACCTAGAGGAGAAATAAAGTCAGATCTAAAACTAAAAATTATGCGGAATGAATCTCCCCCTTGGTCTTTGCATGTTCCCTTGCTCTAATCTGCTTTTTTGGGCCAAAAACTGGGTCAAAACATGGCCCAAAATCGCCCCCAGCAAATTCTGCAGATCGCGCACGTCACGCGATCGCGTCATCCACGCGTTCGCGTCATCCAGCATTTTGCCTTGCCACGCGTGCGCGTCGTCCACACATTCGCGTCACTTGTGCAGTTTTCAATCCATGCGTTCACGTCAGGAACGCGAGCGCGTCACTACGATTTCTTCATTTCACGCGGTTGCGTGAGCCATGCGTCCGCATCGCTTCTCGCTGGTCATCCCCTTAATTTCTTGTGTTTTTTCCATTTTTACAAGCCTCCTCTCCAATTTCCAAGTCATTCATGCTCTATAAAGCCTGAAACACTTAACACAGGGCTCACGACATCGAATGGAATAAAGGAGAATTAAAATACATAATTAAAAGTCTCTAGGAAGCAAGTTTTCAACCATGGAGTAATTTTTGGGTAGGAGTTGTAAATATATGCTAATCATATGAATAAGTGGGTAAAGATTTGATAAAACCACACAATTAAACACAATATAAACCATAAAATAATGGTTTATCGACCTCCCCACACTTAAACATTAGCATGTCCTCATGCTTAGTCGAAGGAGATAAGATAAATGAGTAGGAACATGTAAAACTCATACAATGCAATGCAACCTATACATGTGAATGCAACTATATGATTCTTGTCCACTTGGTTACAAGTAAATAAGCTCTTCAAGACAATCACAAATCAAATTCCACTAATTCAATTTGTATACAGTAAGAACAGATAAAAATGCAAGAAGGTAACTCATGAAAGTGGGGAACATAGAATTTAAGCATTGAACCCTCACTGATGATGTATGTACACTCTAGTCTCTCAAGTGTATAGGGTACTCACTCTACTCCTCTCTAATCATGCTTTCTAAAATTTGTTCTACACCTAACCAATCAACAATATTTAATGTACCAAGGTAAGGGTAAGGGTACATATATGGCTTTTCAAGGTTGTAATGGGGCTAAGGTAAGGGTAAGGGTACATATATGGCTAAGTAAGCTTATAGATTGAATCTTTAATTAACCTAAGCTTTCACCTAACACATGTATATATTCCATATAACTTTAAATTTCATACCTAGCTACCCAAAATTCCCTTTCACATTCCATACTCATGCATCGCCCTTTATTTTAATTTGATCATATATGCATTGATCTTTGAATTTTAACTTGGCATTGGGGTAATTTTGTCCCCTTATTTATTTATTGAATATTTTTGAAATTTTTTTTTGAACATGAAAATAAACACAGCTTATCAATGCACATGGATTTTTAATTTTTTTATAGTTTCACATGAGTAGGTACCCAAATTCCCATTATATTATCATGACACATTCCTTTATTATCTTTTGTTCCCATAATCTTCCCATACTCAATTAACACACAATTCTATCTTAATCTAACCAAAGATTCAATTGGGATATATAATTATTTTTCTGCTTAAGGCTAGTGATATGGTAAAATACAGAACAAATGGGATTTAAAGGCTCAAAGTGGCTAACAAAGGTAACTTAAATGGTAGGCTTAATTGGGATAAGTGAGCTAAATAAATAATGGCCTCAATCATATGCAAGCATATAAATATATTAAATATTGGATATATAGGATGAAACAAAATATAGATTACAATCATAGAGAAGTAAACACACAAGAATAAAATATTTATGGTTAAATAATGTAACCATGTAACTAAGCCCAAACCTTACGGGTTGTGTGTTCTTAGCTTTTTAAACTATGTTCCAAATACAACTTCAAGCAAATTTAACATAAAAGTTTTTATTAAAATTAGTGAAATTTTGTTCTAAAAAAAAGGGTCTTAGAAGAAACTTATTATCTTTTCAATCAAGTAGAACATGCATGCAACTAACCTATTACTATGCAATTTATCCTATTCTACAAAAGAAAATCCTATTTTATTGGTGTTAAGGAAGAGAAATTACCTCCGGAAGTCAGGTACTGACCGACCTCCCCACACTTAAGGCTTTGCACCGTCCTCGGTACCATCTGTCAGGAATAAAGGTGGGCTGGTAGCAGTATCTCCACAGTCGGGACCGTCATAGCTCCCTGTGCTGGTAAGTGAAGTGGAGTCCGGGGTGTCTAGGTCCTTGTTAGGCATGTGGTTACCTGTGAGTAGCTCCTTGAAGTATTTGAATCAGCGCTAGTTACGGCGCTCTCGTAGCTTCGCTTTCTGTTCTTGCCGGTCCAACCTCGCCAGTATTTGATGGAGCAGCTGACTTGTTGAAGGTGCTTGTGGTGTGGAAGGGAGAATGTCTGTAGCTTGTTCTGTGGACTGGCTGGTAGTGGCTGTTGGTGGCCTGAGATATTTCCCGTTAGGGATGTATTGATCATCCCGTGGAAGCATGGCTTTGGTGTCCCCAGCTCTGTAGGAGACTCCGGCTGCTAAGACAAGATCTGAGACCAAGGCGAGAAAAGGTAAGTTGCCCACAATTTGAACATGTCCCATGGCATTCCGGATGTGTCTTGGTAGGTTTAGAGGCTGGTCTGTAAGGATGCACCATAGTAGAACGGCCATGTCTGCAGTGAAGGAGGACTCATGAGTGCTCGGAAAGACGTAGTGGGACAGAATCTGTGCCCATACGTGAGCCTCCAAGGTAAGTGCGGAAGCCGATATTCCCTTAGGTCAGGAACGATGGTATCCATAAATCCATCTGCTGTCAGGTAATGCAATAACTCTGAGAACAACGTCCCAGTCAAATTGGTACGTCTGGCGCTTGAGTGAGGCTTCTTGAAATGCGTCCAGTCCTTCTGGGGCAGGGGGAAGATCTAAAGCTCGTTGAATGGCCTCTTCTGTAATGGGGATTTGCTTCTGACGGACATAGACAGACTGCAGGGTTGGCAAGTAGAAATTAGAGTAGAACTCGACTACCCATTAGAGATTAACCTGTCGTGGCTGTCTTTGTTCAATTCGCAGCTCAACAAATTCAGCAATACGGGTTTGGAGGATAAGAAGATATTTGTTGTTGTAATTCCTTGCTGCCAGGATGGGGAACATCTGCTCACAGTAGTGGTTGGGGAATCGCGCAGTGTCCTTTGCTGGGAAGGCTTTCTCTTTTTCATCGACCTTTATAATCCTCTTAATCTGTTTTGTTGAGGGCTTGACTGCAGTTGAAGATGGCTCTTCCACTAATGCTCTTTTTGTTCCTCTTCTTGCTGGTGGTTTGGGAGTAGCTTTCTCTTTTTCTTTCTTGGTAGCCATCCTGAAAGAGAAAGAGTAAGGATGTTAAAACTTCAAAGGTTAGGGCAAGGAAGAGAACGGGAAAGGTGGTAATCAAGGCATATTAAAGATGAATGATGTTAACACATGGTCATGACTACATGTGAAAGATCATCAATGGAAATATAGCAAGTGCATATGATGACAGTTAAATGCAAGGTGTTTATTGGCATGCCGGCAAAGGCATGAGTAGCATAGATCAAGCATTCAATGTCCAAGTTAGATTACCAAACATTTCAAACTAATAACTTGTTTGTAATAACAATTATATATAAATAAGATAATATAAAAAAGGGTTTTGTGAAAAGCAAGCATTTAGAGTAGTAGAATAAAAGAAATCTAAAAATAGTGTACAATGTCATACAGGCGTTTTAACAAACACATAGCATGCATGGCGAATAAGCTATTGAAAGTATTAATTTGAACATGCAAGCAACCCTTAAAAATTAATATATAATTGTCAAACAATTCATTAACAATCCACAAGCAAAATATAAGAAATAATGACCCAATTAAATTTTCAACACCAATAAAAGGAAGAAGAAAGAAAAAGAAAACAAGGATAGTGAAAGTAGAAAGAAAAAGAATAAGAGAACATAAAAATAAGAGGAAGAATAGAAACGGAAGGAGGGAAGAAGAAAAGAAAAACCTTGATAATGGTGGTGAAAGAGAGAAAGTAGAAAGTGAGAAAGAAGAAAGAAGGAAGAAGAAGGGGGAAGAAGAAGGGAAAAGATAAAAAATAGGATTTGGGGAAGAAAAAATAAGATATTTTGGCAGATTTGGATGAGATGTGCGGCACAGGCGACGCGGACGCGTGGGTTACGCATTCGCGTGAAAAGCACGTATATGAATCGACGTGGACGCGTCGGTCACGCGGACGCATGATTTGTTCTGTGCTAGTGGCGCAAGGGAAGCCTCGCACCTGCGCAACTCTCTGTTCGAAACTCATTGTTGCCAAATTTCAGGGTGACGCATTCGCGTGGTGGACGCGATCGCGTGAATGGCCAAGACTGGAAAATGACGCGGACGTGTGGGGCACGCGTTTGCGTCGTAGGGCCTGTGCGACTAGCATCATTCCAGCCCCGGTCCAGCGTAACATTCTGCCATACCCCCTTTCTTACGTCGATTTTCAGGGCATGCGTTCGCGTGCTTGACGCGGACGCGTGGGAGGCATTTTTCCCACATGACGCGGACGCATCGGGGACGCGGTCGCGTGGATCAAGTTGAGCTAAAGGCACGCCTCCAGCCGCGCTGTCGCGTGCCTCTCTGTTAAGTTTGCTTTTCTTCCTAGGGCCAATACGACGCGAACGCGTCGGTGACGCTGTCGCGTCGCATGCCGCTTTCCTCCTCTCTCTTCTTTTTTTTTATATGCAATATGCAAATGCAAACTATATGCACTAGTACGGAGAAGAGTTATTGAAAAAGAAAACTAAGAAGAGAGAAAGGAACGATCATACCATGGTGGGTTGTCTCCCACCTAGCACTTTGCTTTAACGTCCTTAAGTTGGACGCTCCACTAGCTCAGTCTTCTGCTGTGGGTGGATCTTCCAAGAGGAAGATCTCTAGCTCCTTCTTATTCTTCACCTTTTCACCATTATAAAGCTTTACGCGATGTCCATTGACTTTGATCAATTCAGAGCTTGAAGGATGACTCAGGTGGAAAACTCCGTATGGCTCAGCCTTCTCTACTCTATATGGACCTTCCCATCTTGATCTCAACTTGCCTGGCATGAGCCTCAGTCTAGAGTTGTAAAGGAGGAATAAGTCCCCCGATTGGAACTCTCTCCTCTTGATGTGCTTATCATGCATATCCTTCATCTTTTCCTTGTAAAGCCTGGAGTTCTCATAAGCTTCTAGGCGAAGACTTTCCAATTCCTGCAGTTGCAGCTTCCTTTTAGCTCCGGCCTTCTCAAATCCCATGTTGCACTCTTTCACTGCCCAAAAGGCTTTGTGCTCTACTTCAACTGAGAGGTGACAGGCTTTACCATAAACTAAGCTGAAGGGACTCATCCCAATGGGTGTCTTGTATGCCGTTCTATATGCCCAGAGTGCATCTTGTAGTCTGGTGCTCCAGTCTCTTCTATGAGGTTTAACTATCTTCTGCAATATATGCTTTATCTCTCTGTTAGACACCTCGGCTTGCCCATTAGTCTGGGGATGGTAGGCTGTTGCCACTTTATGAATTATCCCATGCTTCTTCAGTAATCCTGTTAGTCTCCTGTTACAAAAATGGGTGCTTTGATCCAAAGCGACAAATAATATAGTTTCTAACAAAGAAAACAATAGTGTTAGCGTCATCAGTTCGAGTAGGAATTGCTTCCACCCATTTAGAAACGTAATCTACAGCTAACAATATATAAAAATAACCATTAGAATTTGGAAATGGACCTATGAAGTCAATGCCCCAAACATAAAAAATTTCACAGAAAAGCATAATCTGTTGAGGCATCTCATCCCTCTTAGATATATTACCAAATCTTTGGCATGGGGAACAAGATTTACAAAATTCAGCAGCGTCTTTAAAAAGAGTAGGCCACCAGAATCCACAGTCTAAAATTTTTCTAGCTGTTCTTTGAGAGCCAAAATGTCCTCCACTCTCAGATGAGTGGCAGGCCTCCAAAATAGACTGGAATTCTGATTGAGGCACACACCGTCTAATTACCTGGTCAGTGCCACATCTCCATAAATATGGGTCATCCCATATATAATATTTGGACTCGCTTTTCAGCTTGTCTCTTTGATGCTTAGTAAAGTTTGGAGAAGAAGTGCAGCTGACTAGATAATTAGCTACAGGCGCATACCAAGGGACCACTTCAGATACTGCTTGTAAGTTGTCAAATGGAAAATTATCATTTATAGGAGTGGAGGTATCCTTAATGTGCTCAAGGCGACTCAAGTGGTCTGCCACTAGATTCTGGTTGCCACTCCTATCCTTAATTTCTAAATCAAATTCTTGTAGTAGCAGTATCCAACGTATAAGCCTTAGTTTGGACTCCTTTTTAGCTAATAAATACTTCAGATCTGCGTGGTCTGAGTACACTACTACTTTAGTACCAAGTAAATAGGCTCGGAATTTATCCAGAGTGAACACAATAGCTAAGAGCTCTTTTTCAGTAGTAGTGTAATTAGACTGAGCAGCGTCTAAAGTTTTAGACGCATAAGCAATGACGAAAGGGTCCTTACCTTCAAGCTGAGCCAGCGCTGCTCCTACTGCATGATTGGAAGTATCGCACATGATTTCAAATGGCTGGCTCCAGTCTGGTCCTCTCACAATTGGAGCTTGAGTCAGGGCGGTCTTCAGCTTATCAAACGCTTGTTTGCAATCCTCACTGGACTCGAACTCAATATCTTTCTGCAGTAGTCTAGATAACGGTAGTGCTACCTTACTGAAGTCCTTAATGAATCTCCGGTAAAAACCTGCATGGCCAAGGAATGAACGGACTTTCCTCACAGAGGAGGGGTAAGGTAAACAAGAAATAACATCCACCTTTGCTGGATCTACAGAAATGCCAGTATTAGACACAACATGTCCTAGTATAAGCCCTTGTTTTACCATAAAGTGACATTTTTCAAAATTCAATACAAGGTTCGTACTAACACATCTATCTAATACTCTAGATAAACTATCTAAGCAAAGGCTAAATGAATCACCATAAACGCTAAAATCATCCATAAAAACCTCCATACAGTTCTCAATAAGGTCAGAGAAAAGACTCATCATGCACCTTTGGAAAGTAGCTGGTGCATTGCATAAGCCAAAGGGCATTCTCTTATAAGCATAAATTCCAAAAGGACATGTAAAAGTAGTCTTTTCCTGATCTTCAGGAGCTATGTGAATTTGAAAATAGCCTGTATAACCATCTAAAAAGCAATAATGGGATTTACCTGACAGGCAATCAAGCATCTGATCAATGAATGGCAAAGGGTAATGATCCTTGCGAGTGGCTTGGTTTAGACGCCTATAGTCAATGCAAACTCTCCATGAATTCTGCACTCTGGTTGTCAGAAGCTCTCTATGCTCATTTCTTATTGTTGTGATTCTAGACTTCTTGGGCACCACTTGTACTGGACTGACCCATTCGCTATCCGAGATGGGGTAAATGATATCTGCTTCAAGTAGCCTGGTCACTTCTTTCTTGACAACTTCTAAGATAGTGGGATTCAATCTTCTTTGAGGTTGACGGACAGGCTTTGCTCCCTCTTCTAGGAATATTCTGTGCTCACAAACTTGAGGGTTGATGCCTACTATATCTGCGAGGCTCCATCCAATCGCTTTCTTATGTTTTCTCAGTACACTGAGTAGCTGTTCTTCTTGTTGGGAAGTGAGCTCCCTCGCAATGATAACTGGAAACTTCTGCTTGTCCTCAAGGTAAGCATACTTGAGGTGTGGAGGGAGAGATTTTAATTCTAATTTCTGCTTATGGCCAGGCTCTGGATTATCTGGAGCTGGTGATAATGGTGAAGTGCCCTCATTATCCTCTGAAAATGTCCCCACACTTGGACCTTGCCCTATGTACTTCTCTTCTAATTCCTCCTGGTGAACTTCAGCCACGGTTTCATCTATGATGTCACACTGGGAGATAGAATGATCTTCCGGAAGGTGCTTCATAGCTTCATTTAAACTGAATTTCACTATTCTACCATCTATTTCAAAAGAATAAGTTCCTGAAAATGCGTCCAGCTCAAAACTTCGAAGTCTTTAGGAATGGTTTTCCAAGCAGGATTGATGATGGCCTTCCTGAGTCATTAGGGGGCATTTCCAGGATATAGAAGTCAATGGAAAATGTGAGCCCCTTAATGCTCACTAATACATCTTCAGCAATTCCAACCACTGTAATAATGCTTTTATCTGCTAACACAAAATGAGCTGCTGACCTTTTTAAGGGAGGGAGCCTCAAAGTATCATATATAGACAAAGGCATTATACTAACACACACTCCTAAATCACACATGCAGTAAGAAAATATCACACCCCAATGGTACAGTTAACCATACATGGACCTGGATCACTACACTTTTCAGGTATACCTCCCATTAAAGCAGATATAGAACTACCTAAAGGAATAGTTTCTAATTCATTACTTCTGTCTTTATGTATACATAAATCTTTTAGAAACTTTGCGTATTTAGGTACCTGCTGAATAACATCAAAAAGGGGAACAATTACCTCAACCTTTTTGAATATTTCTACCATTTTGGGAACAAGTTCCATCTGCTTTCTGGGCTTCCTTTCAATTTGTGGAAATGGAATGGGGAGGGCATTTTCTGCAGCGTCTGCATCCTTTGGTGCTTCTTTCTGTGATTGAACTTCTTCTTCTTCAATCATGTCGTGTACGTCCTCTTCCTCTTCAGCATCTTCTACCTCCACCACCTCTTCAGCTGGGGTGTGTTCTGGTGGGTTTGACTCCTCATGATTCCTCTCTTGCAGTGTGGTTCCGGACCTTAGGGTGATGGCATTGATGCCACCCTTTGGATTGGGTAAGGGTTGAGAAGGAATTCCACTGGAGCTTGCATGTTGAGTGTTTGAAGTATTGGATGATCCCATCTGAGAGATGAGAGCTTGTATAGCGAATGTTAGACCGTTAAGTGAACTTTCCATGCTCTTTTGTCCTTGCGCAAGGGATTGAAGCATCTCGTCATTCAGAGAGGAATTAGAATAAGTGATCTGCGAAACTTGTTGTTGGTTGTGCTATGGTCCTTGGGATTGCCTTAGGTGAGGTGCTCTGTAAGGCTAGTTCTGGTTCTGCTGCCTGTTGTTGTTATTATTCCACCTCTGATGTCCTTGATTGTCTCTGCCTCCTCTGTTATTGTTGTCCCTCCAACCCTGGTTAGAATTATCTCTCCAACCTTGGTTGGAATTGTCCTGCCATCCATGGTTGTAGCTGCCACCTTGATTGTACCCTTGATTGGGGCGATCATAGAAGTTATGAGTGGCTACCACAGTGTTGTCTTCCTGCTGGAGCTGCAGACATTCATCAGTATAATGGCTATAATCAGCATAGATCCTGCATACTCTTTGTGGAACCAACTGTTGGCTTTGTTGTGGTAGAGAGGGCTGAGCTTGCTAAGCTTGTTGTTGACTCAACTGCATCTGCTTCAGTAAGTTGGTCATTTCACAGATACTCTAAGTTAGAGTAGCAGTCTCTCTGCTAGAGGATACCTCTGCAATAGCTTTTGACCGGCTTTGTTTCTGCCTGTGATTTCGAGTAGATTCAGCTAAACCACTGATCAATTGCCATGCCTCATCAGTGGTCTTGTACTTTTTCATAGACCCATTGCTGGTACTTTCCAATGTGGCCTTATCTTGAGGCTTCATGCCCTATGTGACGTAGCCGAGCAACACTATCTTGTCAATCATATGGTGGGGGCATGCTTTCAGAAGATTGTTGAAGCGCTCCCAATATTCGAAGAGAGTCTCGGATTCATCCTGAACAATCATGGAAATGTCTTTCCTCAGTTTATCAGTAACTTCAGCTGGAAAGAATTTTTCCAAAAATTCTTTTCTGAGCGTATCCTAGTTAGAAACAGTTGCTCCGGGTTGAGTGTAGTACCACTCTCTCGCCTTTTCCTCAAGAGAGAATGGGAAGGATTTTAACAAAATAGAAGTTTCATCTGCACCATCACGCCTGACAGTAGAACAGGCTGCCTGGAAATTCCTAAGGTGCTTGATAGGCTCTTAAGCAGGTAAGCCATGAAACTTGGGAATCAAGTTGAGTATTGCAGTCTTTAATTCAAAATCTACAGCCACCGCTGGGTGATGCGCTTGATACGGTTCTAGTGTAAAATCAGGGGCTCCAGCTTCCTGGATAGTAACTCTCCTAGGCACTGCCATGTCACCTGTACGTAAATCAACCGAATCAGTAGAAAGGGAGCTTGTTTCTTCCTTAAATGACGTTTCAGATTCGTCCTCGGAGAGGAGTAATCGACGCTGAGCTTGCCTTATACGTGAAATAGTTCTTTCAATCTCGGGATCAAATACTGGCAAGCATGGATCAGGAAGTGAACGCGTCATTTAATGAAAGAAACATGCAGCTCATAGTAGCAAAATAAAATAAATGCAAATAAATAAATTCCAATCAATAACTCAGCACTCTATTGCAACTCACCGGCAATGGTGCCAAAAATTGACGTGGCGGAAATTGGCGGATTAAGAAATTGATATAAGAGATACGTTGTAAGTACAGTTCTTAACCAACAAAAATCTGCTTATCAATTTAGAAGGGTTGTCACAAAATTAGAATTAAAATACTGGGAGTATGAATCACAGATCGTCTCCCAACGAGTTACAGAAAGATGTGCTATTTTATTAATCAGATGTTTTCCAAAATGGTTTTGAGTTTGATAAACAGGAAATAAAAACAGAGAATTTATGTAATTTAAATAAAAATCTTGACCGGGAGTATATTAATTGGAAGTTCTATCCTTGTTGGAGTTCTCCCAAGATTAATTGATAATTGGAGGTTGTTCTGCTTAGTTATCCTTTACTAGGTAGAGGAAAGTCAAGCAAGTTGGAAGTCTACTTCTATTCACAAGTTCTAATCCTCTCCCTTGGGAAGGATTAGTGTCAGTGACTAGAGAGCCATGCAACAATAAACCCAATTACAATTTTTCTCTTGAGCATTCCAACTCAAGGTTCTCCTCTCAATCAACTCCCAATCAAGTTAGAGAATTACTCGCTCATTATGAATGTAAACTTCATAAAATAAGAAAAGGAAATAAAGGAAGATATGATAAATAATAATCAAAAAGACCAATTAAAAATAAAAATAGTTCTTGTATTAATAAACTCTAAAAATAATCCAATAGTAATTCTGAACAAATTAAGGATATGAAAGAGTAAGTGACAAGTAAGGAAAACAAATTAGAATGATGAAGTCTTGGTGGAGGTAATAACTCTTCTCAATATCCCAATCCAAAAAGCAATAAAAACAAAATCCTAAGAACTATGAATGTGTAGAGAGAAAACTTAGAGAAGGAATAAAGTCAGATCTAAAACTAAAAATTATGCGGAATGAATCTCCCCCTTGGTCTCTGCATGTTTCCTGGCTCTAATATGCTTTTCTAGGCCGAAAACTGGGTCAAAACATGGCCCAAAATTGCCCCCAGCAAATTCTGCAGATCGCGCACATCACGCGATCACGTCATCCACGCGTTCGCGTCATCCAGCGTTTTGCCTTGCCACGTGTGCGCGTCGTCCACGCATTCGCGTCACTTGTGCAGTTTTCAATCCATGCATTCGCTTCAGGCACGCGAGCGCGTCACTACGATTTATTCATTTCACGCGGTTGCGTGAGCCATGTGTCCGCATCGCTTCTCACTGGTCATCCCCTTAATTTCTTGTGTTTCTTCCATTTTTGCAAGCCTCCTCTCCAATTTCCAAGTCATTCATGCCCTATAAAGCCTGAAATACTTAACACAGGGATCACGGCATCGAATGGAATAAAGGAGAATTAAAATACATAATTAAAAGTCTCTAGGAAGCAAGTTTTCAACCATGGAGTAATTTTTGGGAAGGAGTTGTAAATACATGCTAATCATATGAATAAGTGGGTAAAGATTTGATAAAACCACACAATTAAACACAATATAAACCATAAAATAATGGTTTATCACTCTGGTAGGGTTTTCTTGTAAATGTGAAGGCCGGATTAAGGGGTTTTATGGAAAAGCAGCTTTTCAAAAGCAACTGAAACGTTGCTTCCCACTCAAACGACGTCGTTTTTATGGTGAAGGATGTGGACAAATTAGCCACTGTCCATCTCAACTTGTCCATCTCAGCACTGAATGAACACGTCATCCAGCTCATATGACAGGTCACACACCGAACCAGCCAGCTCAGCGTTTTTCGTCAACTCTCGCCGGAGAAAAACGCATCGGGACCGCATTGTGTGACAGAAATAGGGGACAGGGACCGAAGTGGATCGATTTTATTTTGAGGTGTCGCTTTGTCAGTCTTAAAAATGGACAGGGACTGGGTTAGTACTTCACTCTATACACATTCTAAAATCGATGATTACATCTGTCATATCAGCTATGTTAAGTTTAAAGAAACAAAACAATTATTTAATATATAATGACTAAATATTATTATTTTGGGTTAAGAGTCTAATTATGTGTATGATTGGTTTGTTTGTTTATTGTTCAGAAAATTACAGACATCAAAACAGACCCAATAACAAGCTGATAAAGTCCAATGATAGTTCAACTCCATGATCAAAGCATTCAACTTATTCACTCATTAATGGCCCAAGAAATAGTTACTAATCACTAACCTAGATAGAAAGAAGAAACTCATTTTTCTCTGAAACAAAGCCAAAATGATCAAACTCATTCTCTCTTCTCTCCTCTCTAACCCACTTGAAGAAGTCCCAAAAGAAAGTAAGAAAAAAGAAAGTCTTATTAGAGTTCAAATCAGAAAAAAAAAAGTGAATTACAAAAATCAAGAAACAAAATAAAAAAGAAAAAGAAAGTCAAAAGTTAGGTCTCAAAAACAAAGATCAAATCTGAAGGTGAATCAGAAAATTATTTTCTTCATTGTGCTTCATTTGTTGCTTGTTGAAGATGTTTTTCTCCTTCATGCACAAAACAGAAAACCTGGAGAAAATAAAAGTTATTAAAACCCTGCTACAAATCAAAGGTCAAGAATCAAACTTGGAGTCAAAGCATTGATGAATTGCTCAGACTCTTGAAGAAATTTGAAAAAGGAAGAAAGATAAATAACTAGGTAAGAATGCATGCTTGCTTTATTCGCTACTGCTGTCCCATCTCTTCTCTGCATTGTTGCTGATGTATTTGGGAAAGAAGAAGTCACTTGTTCAAACCAAGTTCATGATTTGGAAGTTTTACTCCTCTATTAAAGGGGTAAATGGACAAAGATTGAAGTAAGGAGTGAGCACACAAATTTGATTCTCCATAGCTTTCAAGCTAGCCTTTCTTCTCCTTCATGAGTTTATATTAAACTTTCTATTCTTCAGTATTCATCTTTCTTTGTTTCTTTTTAATAGAAAAAAGCATTAAATGAGAAATAGTAAAATCTATTAAGAGAAAAGGCAAAGAGAGTTATAAGAAAAAGGCAGAAAATTTTGTCAAAACTCTTTTGTATGTTTTTTCGTTTTGTACATGTGATCTTGAGGAGATTTCCTTACTAAGTTGGGTGAGCATTTAGTGGTTACAAGTCTATGGAGTGAACTTAGCCAAATCTAACTTGGGTAGAGGCTAGGTTTGTCCCAGATAGGATTGGGTTGAATCTTAGAAAAATAGTGTTTGTAAGCATTGTGAAAGATAGTAAAAGTTTTTCACTATTGTAGGAGAAACTGGATGTAGGTCATATTACACATGGTAGCTGAACCAGGATACATGGCTATATGATTCTCTCTTCTCTATTCTTTTTCTGTTTTACTTCGATATAAGGCAATAAAATTGTCTCCTGCATTGTATATTTCTTAAAAGTTACAACTATCTAAAAGCGAAAGAGTTGCTCTGTTCCTAATCGAATCGTGAAGAGGCAAAATAAAATTGTCTCCTGTAATTCCAACTCCACAGAGGTAGCAGCAACTAAATCTCTATTCTAGTCAGAAGCAAAAAGCAAAAAGAAGTTTGAAAAATAGACCATAGATTCAGCCCCCTTCTCTAAGCCATTTACAACCCCTTTAATTGGTATCAAAGCTTGGTCTCAAGAAATCAAGCTTAACAACTTAGAGAAAAAATCCAAATGGCCAAAAACATGGGTTCAAATGTCGTGGCTTACACACTTACTAAAGGTTAGTCCAACAACAGACCTCCATTCTTCAACAGCAAGAACTACAACTATTGGAAGGAAAAAATGAGAATATTTTTCCAATCTATTGACTACAATATGTGAAATATCATCATGAACGGTCCACAAGTTCCAACCAAGACAAGTGCAGAAGGAGTTGTGACACCTAAAGAAGAAGCTGAATAGAATGATGAAGATATAAAAAAGGTGAAGCTAAACTCTAAAGCAATCAACATAATGCGCTGCTCAATTAGTTTTAAGGAGTATTGGAAGGTATCAAAGTATAAAATAGCAAAAGAGATTTGGGATATACTCCAAGTCACTCAGGAGGGTACTGAACAAGTGAAAGAAACAAGAATTGACATGCTGAGAAAAGAATATGAGATGTTTGCTATAAAGAAAGGAGAAAACATATGAAATATTGGAGAGATTCTCAGTCATCATCAATAACTTGAATGCTATGGAGATGACTCACATCGAACAAGTGTTAGTGAGAAAAATACTAAAAAGCCATACCAAAGAGTGGGAAACAAAAGCAAGTGTCATTGCTGAGAGTGGTAACTTGAAGCAAATGTTATATGATGAGTTGAGAAAAAAAACTACTTACCTATGAAACCACCCATATGAACCGTAATTCAAAAAAGAAAGGAGTGGCAATAAAATCTACTATTGAGTCATTAGAAGATGATTCCAATGATAGTTTATCAGATAATAAAATTGTATTTTTTGATAGGAGGCTAAGGAGGCTCATGAGAAGCAAAAGAAGGAGCAAAGCAAAAAAAAAATGACTAATAATGAACTTCATCAAATGATTGATGATTTAACTGGTCATGTTAGAAAAATTTTGGATAAATGTCATGAATATGAGGCTGAAAATAATTCTTTAAAAGCAGAAAATGCATATCTTAAAGAAAAATTGAGTGAAGCCGAAAATACAGTTGATTTAGTGGAAGAAAATAAACGGCTTAAATTTGAAAATGAAACTCTTAAAGGGAATCATTCAGTTATTTCTTTAATGGATAGAATTGATGAAAATGAAAGGTTGCACAAAGTGATTAGAGGTTTAAATTAAGACATAGCTGAAATTTTGCTAAAAAGTTCTAGTAACTTAGACATATTACTAGCTAGTCAAAGACCTTTGTTTGAAAAACCTGAATTGGAGTATTTTAATAAACATGAAACTATTTTTGAAAAATCAAGTGTTAAAAATGAAGTCTCAACTTCCAAAAATAAAAGATTTTAAACCTCATATCATTTTGAAAATCAGCAAAAAAGAATCATTGTCAAACATACAAAAAATATGGACATTCTTCTCATCAATGTCTCATTTTTAAAAGAAAAGTTGGAAATAAAATATACAAGATTGTTAGAGATTTCAATATTTTTGGGTAACTAAAATGGTTTAACATCAAAAGATCCAAATTAATTTGGATATCTAAGGTCACCTAAAGTATTGTACAGATTTGCCTTTGATGCGGGCCAAACGTCGATTTAGAATTTTTCAAAAAAATTTCGTCGCAAGTATAGTTCCAAACCAACAAATGACCCGTATCAGAGTTTAGTTTATTGTCACAAATTCAAATCAATAAAAACTAGGAATTTTAAATCTCGGGTCGTCTCTCAAAGAAATTGTAGTGAGGTGCACGTATCGTTAGCTATGAGGAAAAAAGGGATTGAAAGCAAAGGACAAGAAATTAAATGATAAGAAAATAAATAGCAAACAAGGAATTTAAATGCTACTAAACCTTTAATTCCTTACCTCGACTCTCAAATCTTGAATCACTCAAACAAACATATCAAGATATCGAATGGGAGACAAGGGAATTAAATTTGACAATTTTCAAGCATAACAAGCATATTTTTCACAATTAAGCACAAGTAGAAAAAAATCACAAAATTATGCATTTTTAAAGAATAAATGAAAAATAAGTTGATAAACTCTACCCTTTTTATCCAAAAATATCATAAAATAGAAATTTATCAACCTCCCCATACTTAAACAATAGCATGTCCTCATGCTAAACATCAAGAAAGATAAGATCAAGGGATCTCACATTTATTAAAAATAAAATACGTATATCTATTCTATATATTCTATATATCTATCTACTTATATCTATTTATATCTACTTGGTCAAAACAATTCAATTTCCAAGAAACTCATATAAACCTAAAGGGCTTAAACAATGTAACAATCAATGCAATTCCCATAAATTCATTTGAGTTCCAAAAGATTGTAACAACTTGCAAGTTAATAAGTAATAAAAGGTGAAAACATAGAATTGAGCAATCAAACCCCTCATTAGATGTGTATATTCTCTAATCACTCAAGTGTATAGGGTTTATTCACTCAACTCTCTTTTAATCTTACTTTCCAAGACTTATTTTTCTTCTAGCAATCAACAATTATTCAATATACATACAAGTATCATGAGGATTTTTTCAAGGATTGTAATGGGGATAATGTAAAGGTAGGATTATATTTGACTAAGTGGACTTGAAATTGAATCTTTGATTAGCTTAAACTTTCACCTAACCTATAACAACCTATTCAATTCTAATGAAAATCTAACTACCCATTATTGCTTCACACACACTCATGCATCCTTTTTAATTCATATCACATATGCATTTATTTTTCATACTTTCCTTTTTGGAGTAATATTTGTCCTTTTTTATTGTTTTCTCATTTTTTTTTCTTTTCCTCTTTTTTCTTTTCAAACTTTTTTCTTTTTAATAACATAATATATACAAAAATATTAATGCATACCATTCAACATTCAATGCATGAATATGTACCCAATTTCTAAAATTTCAAAAAAATGCAAAATACTCATTTTTCTCTCTACCAATATTTTCAAATCCCATTTTTTCATACTTAGATGATGCACACTCTCACTAGCCTAAGACAATCAAAGATTCATATTAAATATATTTATTATTTTTTGTTTAGGGTTAATGATGTGCTAAAAGTAAGAATAAAAGGAGATTAAATAGGCTCAACATTGGCTAACAATGGTAAATAAAATGGTAAGACAATTTGGATATGTGAGCTAAATTAAAATAAAGACCTCAATTGTATAAATACATTCATACACCAAATATTGGATATAAAAGAATCAAACAAGTTAAAGATTGCAATTATAGAAAAAAAATAACACACACAAGAATGAAAATCAATGGGATGCCCTATATATGCAAAAAATTGTCTTGAAAATTAATTATTTTGAGTAAGCTTATTATGTGTGTGTGTGTGATGCGATTGGATGAAAAATCAAAATCCTAGGTTATTTTCCTATTCTCTATCGATCCAAATCCTATGCATATAGAAAAGTAAACTAGATTCAATTATCACATTATCCAATCACAACTAAAAGCTAAAGATATATACAAACCATATTAAAGAAAAAAAATATGCAAAACTAGAATAAGTATCTAAGTTATGTACAAACCAAAATAAAAAGTGCAATAAATTAAAAAGTACTCAAAATATCAACATACTAACAAATAACCAAATAGCATAATAAAAATCAAAATAGAAGTGTTTGGAAGGAAAAATTTTTACCCAACAGCCGATCTGGGCACTTGACCTCCCCACACTTAAAAATATACGGTCCTCCGTGCAAGCAAAACAAAGCTGGAGCTCTACTCATCTCCACCTTCAGTTGGTGGATCATGCTCCTCCTCTGAGAAGGTCTCCGGTGTGTCAGGCACCTCTGGTGGTGGGTCGCTACAGCCAGAAATCTTCTTCAAGTATTCATAACGTCACTTGTTGCGATGCTCCATCTGATCAATCTTTTGGAATAGCTTGAGGACAATGCGGTGAATTGGATGTGATGCTGGTGGTGGTGCTGCTGAAGAGGTGCCAACCTTAGAAGTAGATGCCTGGCTGCACCTTTTGTGCTTAGCATATGGCTGGGACTTGTACCAGTCGCCATGAGGTATGATCTTTTTGCTTCCGACAACTGTAGGTCTTTCATCAGCGCCCTCCCAGACAACCTCAGCCCTCAAAGCTAATTGAGTGATCAAGTAAGGGAAGGCGAAGTTGCCAATAATGAGCCTACCCCCATGTACTTCCTGGTAAGCCTTTAAAGATACAGTTGTTTACCCTCCAAAACACACCAGATAAGACTTGGGCCTATTGCCTTGACTTTTTTCTTTCTCTTTCTGTCATTCATCTTGTAAAAGCGCAAGGAAAGTGGGTATGAAAAATGTAATCACAAAGCAATGAAACAGAGACTATACAAGTAAAGCATCAAGTAGCATAAGACTTAGGTGAGTAACCAAGTAATTGTGAAGTGGAATAAGGAAAGAGAATTAATTGGATTTGTGAGTGAAATTATGAAACAAAGTTAACTATAAATCACACTCTAATCAATAACATCAATCATAGTTAGTTGCATTGCCTATTTAACCAAAAAGTATGAAAATATGGTTGCTATGTATTTAGAAAAAGAAAATAGGTTAGTTGAAAAAGAGTTAGTTGTCATATAATATAGCAAATATGGCCTTTAGAACTTGAAAATTTTTCAAAAAGATAAAAATAGGCAAGCTCAAATTCAACTTCACAAATCATATATTATGCCAAAACAAATGATTTAAAGTACATGTAGTGTACATAGTTAAGAAAATAAGAGTCAACATGTCATTAAGGTATAAGCATAAGTAATTGATGTAAGAAACAACCAAAAATAATGTTCAGCAAAGCAATCATAGCAAGTTCAAGCACCAATATACTTTCCAACACTAAAATCACAAGATTGATGTACAAATCAAAAAGTCCATGCCTAATGTAACCTAAACCAAATAAGCATAAAGAAAGTGAATTCAAAAAGGTTATATAGGTTAAGAGTGTGTCAATCTTGCGAAATGAAGCAAAAAGGCCTCAATCAGGCAAAATGCACAAGTTTTAGTCATGTTAGAAACTTAAAACAGTCACTTCAATGCATTTAGGTAAAATTCTAGGAAAACAAGCATTGAAGCAAGAAATTGATTAAAATTTTTCGTTAAAAAGCTTTTGAGGCAATTTGATGACCATTTGGTATGCAATATCACATCAACACAGAATATCGCCAATAAGGACCTTGCAACACCAATTTACAAAGTGCAGCCCAATGAAACAAAAGCAGCGGGATATCTCAGTATAACAGCAATAAAATAGTAAATTGCCATATAATCAAATAGTTTCCAAATAATCTCAGTAACAATCAAATATTAACATAAAAATTCACTTAATCAAACAATTATCCACATAAACTTAGTAGCAATTCAGCTCTTAATTCACAGGAAATTAAACAAACAGGTTCCAATGAGTAAAGCAGCAAATACAAAATAACAGCAAAAAAAAACAGTGCATCCATCATCAACCATCAGACTCAGAATAACCTAAACACATTATAGCAAAAATCAGAAACTAGCTTAGTGAACTAACTAAACTATCATATCTAACCTAACAGCCTACAATCAACTATAGCAAACTAATGTAACTAAGCTAATAACAACAAATCAGATTAATATAACAAAATTAATCTGAGTGAACTGAATATGGAAGAAAAAGGAAATGAATCAAAAACCTAGAACAGGGCAAGTTGAACAAGGCAAAGGAAATGGGACTGGGGCTGTTGCAGCAGCACCTGGGTGGCTGCTAGGTGGTGCCGACAGCAGCAAACTCTCCAGAAAAAGGAGAGCACGAAGGCTGTAGTTTCTCTAACAGGGGTGAAAAAAGGGAAAAGAAGAAAAGAGAGAAGGAAGGAGGGTGGTTGTGTTGGCGGCAAGGAGTGGAGGCTGCCGGAGTGGTGGTTGAAGATGGTGGTTGAGGTTGGAGTGTGGTGTAGTGGTTGGGTGTAGAAGAACGAAGAAGAGGAAAAGCTGAAATGTTAGGTCGTGCGAATTAAGGCATTCGCCTAAAGGGTATCATTTTGAATTCGTGTGTATGCATGGTGTACGCACAAAAACATGTCGATTCTGGAATGTTATCGTTCGTACGCACAAAGGGTGCATATGCATGAATTGACAAGTTGAATTGATGATGCATACGCAGGGTCTATACGCACGAAAATGTGATGGTTCGAGAAGGACGTCGTAAGTCCCATAAGTCTCTACATGCCCAGCATAAGTCCCGACCTGATGTCCGATAAACTTGCAGTATATCCAGACTCCCAACCTGTTCAGCAAAAATACAGGAAGCTCGGACTCGAACGAACACAGGTCATAGAAGAACAAGTACAAGCCTTGTTGAAGGAAAGGTTTATAAGGGAGGTAAAATATCCACTATGGTTAGCCAATGTAGTGTTGGTGAAAAAACAAAATGGAAAGTGGAGAATGTGTGTTGATTATACTGACCTTAATAAAAGCCTACACTAAGGATCTTTATCCACTTCCCAGTATTGATGCTTTGGTCAACTCAGCATCAGGTTATAGATACTTATCCTTTATGGATGCTTACTCGACGTATAATCAAATCCCGATGTATAAGCCATATCAAGAGAAGACCTCGTTCATAACTCCAAAGGCTAACTATTGCTACATGGTAATGCCTTTTGGATTGAAGAACGCAGGAGCTACATATCAGCGATTAATGAATAAGGTGTTTTTCGCTCACATATGAAAACTCATGGAGGTATATGTGGAAGACATGCTTATCAAGACCCAAAAGGACATGACATTACTGTGCGACCTCTCTAAGGTATTCTCCACTATAAGAAAGCATAAGATGAAGTTAAATCTCTCAAAATACATCTTTGCAGTAGAAGTTGGAAAGTTCCTGGGGTACATGTTAACCCAAAGAAAAATAGAAGCAAACCCAGACAAATGCCAGGCTATACTCAACATGAAGAGCCCGACTTGTATCAAATAGGTCCAATAACTAAACGAAAGGTTGGCCGCTCTATCCAGATTTTTAGCCGAGTCAGCTCTTAAAATCACTTTCCCTCTATTCAATCCTAAGGAAAGGGAAGCAATTCGAATGGACCCCAGAATGCGAAAAAACCTTCCAACACTTTAAAGAATTCTTAGGGCAACCACCCATACTTACCCGACCTATCAAAGGGGAAGAGCTCGTGCTATATCTGTCAATTGGAAGCAGGGCTATAGCTTCAGTCCTGGTCCGAGAAGACAAAAAGGGGCAGCAACCTATCTATTTCATCAGCAAAGCCCTATAAGGGGCCAATTTGAACTATCAAAAGATAGAGAAGTTTGCTTATCCCCTTATCCTATCATCTCGAAGGCTCTGACCTTACTTTCAAGCTTACACCATTAAAGTCCAGACTAATAAACCCATGAAACACATCCTACAAAAGACGGACTTGGCAGGTCTGATGCTACAATGGCCAGTAGAGTTGTCCAAGTTCAACCTAAGGTACGAAGCTCGGACATCTATTAAGTCTCAGTACCTTGCTGACTTTATTGCCGAATACACTAAAAGCCCCGAAAATCCAGTTATATGGAGTCTTTGTGTAGACGGGTCATCAAATAAGGCTGGAAGTAGAGCTGGTGTTATCCTAGAAAGCGACTAAAAAATACGGATAGAGCTATCCTTAAGGTTCGAGTTCCCCGCTTCCAATAATGAAGCAGAGTGTGAAGCCCTACTTGCTAGCTTGAAGCTGGTTAAATAAGTGGAAGCAGAAAAGGTGATGGTGTTCAGTGATTTGCAAGTAATAACTTCGCAAATTAACGGCACCTACCAAGCTAAAGACCCCACTATGAAGAAGTACTTGGATAAAACATGAGAACAACTGACACACTTTTCAAAAAGTGAAGTCCGACATATAACTCAGGAGTCCAACGCCCGAGCTGACGCCCTTTCAAAATTAGCCAGCACCAAGCCAGGGGACAATAATAGAAGTCTCATTCAAGAGACTCTGCAATCACCATCCATATCAAAGGAAGAGGAAGTACTGACCATATTCGATCAAAATTTAGGATGGATGACACCCATAGTCAACTACCTCAAATTTGACGTACTCCCCAAAGATGAAAAAAAGCCAGAAGGCTCGTAAAAGAGGCACAAAATTATACATTGGTCCATATTATCTTATACAAAAGAGAACCTCTCTTAAAGTGCGTCCCGACCTCCAATACAAAGGAGGTCTTGAAGGACGTACATAGCGGCATATGTGGAAACCACTTGGGAGCTCGGTCACTAGCCAAAAAAGTGATCTGAGCTAGCTTTTTCGGGCTGACCTTACAGAAGAAGGCATCCGAGTTTGTTAGGGTATGTCTGCCTTGCCAAAAACACGCTAATTTCCATGTGGCACCTCCTGAAGAGCTCGTCAGTGTTACCTGACCATGGCCATTCACAAAATGGGGCCTTGATTTACTCGGACCATTTCCACAAGTACCAGGTCAAGTCAAATACCTCATAGTAGGGATTGAGTACTTCACTAATGGATTGAAGCGGAGCCCTCAGCAACTATTACTACTCAAAGAAGTCAGAAATTCCTATATAAGAATATTGTCACAAGGTTTGGAGTTTTTCACTCCATCACCACAGACAATGGAACTCAGTTTACTGACTCAACCTTTAGGAACTTGGTGGCTGACCTAAAAATAAAACACCATTTCACATCGGTAGAACACCCCCGGGCCAATAGACAGGCCAAAGCTGCCAACAAAGTCATATTGGCCAGGTTAAAATTCTGACTACAAGACACAAAAGGGGGTTGGGCCGACGAGCTTTCTCAAGACTTATAGGCATATCGGACTACTCCACACTCCACAACGGGAGAATCGCCCTTCTGACTTGCTTACGGAATGGAAGCAATGATCCCTATAGAAGTAACTGAAGAATCACCTAGAGTCATATTTTACAATGAAAGAGCTAACACCTGGGCTCAAAAGGAAGAACTCGACCTCCTCCATGAGCTCCCAAAGTTGATTCATATCTTGTAATACGGGATCTTATACTTTGTTTTGACACCCGTCTTCAAGTTGATCATCATAATTCCCTCCGGGTGGGAAGCAAGCCGAATTCTCACTAAGGCACCAAACTACCCTCCTAGACCCATCCAATTAAGCACTACACCAATCCATGCTCCTAAATTTTGAGCTTCCAATCATGATAAGCCTAGATTTACAATGCCATCCACTAAACATCATTCTCTTACGCTTAATTCCACAAAGCACCCTAAGTTGGCCATCCATTTCAAGCAAACCAAATTCAAGTGGGATAATAAAGTTAAGAGTTAGAAGTTTTACCCACTCAAATGAAGGATTAGATGGCAACTTAGGTAGAAAAGTTCCCAATGATCTTGACAAAGCATGTTCCACTCCCGCCATCCTCTTCTAGAGGCTTCCACCACTTGGCAAGGTTCTTCAAGCTCTACCTATTGCCAAGCTTCCTCAAGTTTAAATTCTTCCTCACCAAATTCTTCTAGCTCTTCCCCATCACTCAAATCATATCTTGGAGGTTGAGTGAAATCTACCTCATCATTAATTCCAAGTCCAATGGGGAAGGATTCATCAAGCTCAAGAGGATCATATGTTGATACAGAATCATCATAGATAGGGAAACTTGGTGCTTGCCCCACTTCTTCTAATTCTTCAATCACATTATGCCTTGGAGGTTGTGCACTATCCTCCTTGACATCAACTTCAAACTCCATGGAAGAAGGTTCTTCAACTCTGCATTCCTCCTTGCATCCAACATCTCCTAAGTCTTCAACCACTTTCTTTTGTTCAATGATCTCTACCTCCTCCCCTTGTTGCACTTCTTGTCTCAACTCTCCTTCTCCACCTTGAAGCTCTAAATTCACTCCCTCTCTAAGCTCCTTGGTTACTTTTCTATATTCAACAATAGGAGTGCCTTAATCATATAGGCTTAGGCGGGAGGAGACCATGTTACTAACGGCTTTCGCCACGGTAGCAATCTTGGCTTCTATCTCCTTGAATTCCTTTTCCGTCTCCTCTTGTTGCCTTAGGATATGAGATCTAAGATCTCTTTGTTCTAGCATGAGGGTATAGAGACCTTCGTCCTTTGGGGGCAGTGTGGGAAGAGATGGTTCATTGTTTGAGGAAAAGGTATTGTAGTTGGAAAATGGTTCATATTGGTGAAAGTCTTGAGGTGGTGTATAGGAAAATTGTGGTTCTTGGGAGTATTGGTGTTGGAAATATGGTGGCTCTAGGTATGGTTCATATGGTGGTTGGTATAGTGGATATGGGTTAGGATCATATGGAGGTGAATGGTGGTATGAGACTTGGGAGTATGAAGGACAACAATGTTGAGGGTTTGGGTCATAATTATGTACATCGTGGGGTGGATTGTAACCATGAGCGATTGGAGGAGGTTGTTGCCATGAAGGTTGACCATAAGCATGTGGCTCCTCCCAAATTTGATATCCATTCCCATAATGTGGTTTCTCATTGAAGCTTTCATTCCCTACAACATGATTGTAACCAAACTCATAGCCAAAGTGATGAGAATTCATAGTGAAAGAGAAAACAAAAACAAAAGCTAACAAGAAACAAAGAAAGCAAGTCCTACAACTAGCAACAACTAACAAAGAAGCAAAAGGCAAACATATTCACAATATCAACATATGTACAATAGCCAATAACATAGCACCATTGCAATTCTCTGGCAACGGAGCCAAAAATTTGATAGATGAAAATTATTGTCGGTTCGGAATTTCACACAAATAACTCCGTTGATAGTATAGTTTCTAACCAACAAATAACTCTCAATCAAATTTTAATAGATTGGTTGTCACAAGTACAAACCCTAATGAAAATTAACCGAAGTATTCAAACCTCGGGTCATCTCACAAGGAATTACAATGAAGTGATCAATTATTGGCTATGAAGGAACAAGGGGGGTTTGAATTGGTAAAGGGCAAGAAAATAAATGACAAGAAAGGTAAATCAAGTAACTAAAGAAAGCAAATAATAAAGAGAGACATTCATAGCAAGGATTGAGAATCTAAGCTTTCTATCCTAGTCATACAATAATTAACAAGAGCTAATCCTATTTCGTCATCTCCAACATCGGAAGAAGGTACAATGTTATCTTCAACATAGGGAGAAAATCAAATAAGACTAGATAATCTAAATCCAAAAGTCCTAATCAACTTACTAATTGAATTAGTAAGAGATTAGAGTCAATGAAAACAATATTAACTAATCACTCTAGATCTCCAACATGAGTTGGGTATTTATGGCTCAAGATTGCCCGATTTCTCTTTCCAAGCCAAGAATGCTCAAAAAGCTACTCTAAAATCCAGCCAAGCATTTTGTTAAACACTTGGAAGGCATAAAAAGAAAGCATAATAAATTGCAAGAAAGAATAAAATCTAATAACTACCAATTACAAGGAATTAACAATAACTACTCAAATCAACAATAAGAGAACATAAAACATGAATTTCATTAAAAGAAATCCAACAAAGAGTTCATAAACATAAAAGAGGCATGAAAAGGGAAATTAACACTACAAACTAAGAGAATTAAGATGTAGGAATAAGAAATTACAAGGCAAACTAAAGGAAAGCAAGAATTGAACCCTAGATCTAAGATGTAAAGTACCCTAAGAACCATAATTCTAGAGAGAAGAGGGAGTTTCTCTCACTAGAAATTAACCTACATGATGCTATCCTACAACTAAGTGCTCCCCCCCCCCCTTTTGCCCAAGCTTGAATTCTGCGTAAAATAGCCTCAGGAATGAGTTGGATTTGGGCCTGGAAAGCTCAGAAATCACCCCCAGCATTTTCACTTTAATGAGGTCATGTGCCTGCTGTGACACGTACACATGGGTCACGCGTACGCTTCGTCTGGCATTTTACTTCTCACACGTACGCGTCATGTCACGCATACGCGTCGCCTGGCGACCTCATCTCCACGCGTGCGCGTCGATGTATGCACTCCAAATCCTTGTTTTTCCATGAATTCTCCACTTTGCATGCTTTTCTCTTCACTTTTTCCATCCAATACTTGCCTTATGAACCTGAAATCACTCAACAAACACATCAAGATATCGAATGGAATTAAAGTGAATTAATTTAGCTATTTTAAGGCCTAAAAAGCATGTTTTCACTCTTAAGCGCAAATTTAAGGAGAATTACAAAACCATGCTATTTTATTGAATAAATGTGAGAAAAGTTGATAAAATCCCCTAAATTAAGCACAAGATAAACCACAACATTGTAAAAGGAAGTCGGACACCTAGCCTAGTGAAGAAACAATCATAGGCGTAAAAGAAAGTTTGTTCAGATTCCTCTAAAGGGGGGGACACACTCTCTCCTCTGGATTGGGCAGTTCCAAAATATAGCTTCTCTCATCCTCCCTATTTTCACATATGCTATGGTGCCTATGGAACTCATCACAATACTCTTTATCGGTCACTAAGACACAACTAAGAACATTACTATCTACCCAAACCCGAAGAGCAGGAGGGACCTTAGTCGACATATTCAAGATAACACGGCGTGACATAAATGCTATACCTACAAACGCAAAAGTAAATCAGACCGTTACTAAAAGAAGTCAGAACTCATCTAATACAAGTCGGGTAAAACATCAAAATAAAAAATAAAGCTAATCTTTTCAAAAATACCCTTATAGCACAACAAAATAGTGCCTCTCTTATACAACATCGTCATATCAAAGCAGCACCATTTGAGGCAGTATAGTGCATAAACACAAAGGGTAACAGCTACGGTAATACAAATGAAGATTGTTTCAAGAAAGAAGAGAGTCTTTCAAAAATCTTTTGGTGACAAACATTTTTTACTTCCCAAACGCTCCACATCAAACTCGCAAGAAAATCAAAATAGACTTTTTTTTCAAAGGAAAGTGGAAAGACAGTAAAAGCAAACTCAATAAAACAGTAAGCAAGTCTCAAACAACCAGCAACGATCCTCTTCACGCCAGCGAAAGCAAAAAACTCTTCAAAGACCAAGATAGAGAAATCTTGAAGTAACAGAAGCGGTCGAAATGGCATAGAGGAGTTCTTTTGTGAAGAAGAAAGTAAAGCAGTCTTTTCATAAACAACAAAAAGGAGAAGAAGAGCTGAAAAGTCCTCTTTATAAGAGACAATGAACTAAAAATGGCTCCTTCACTCCTCTTTAAAAGTACACGGATTCCAAGGAGCAACTGCTACGCAACGTTCGCCTATCATTAAAGCACCATCAGTGTTCAAAATTTCAAACACGTCGGATAAACCAAAGTGCTAGATCCCAACGTCCACAACAGAAGCCGCGAAATGCTTGACCCCGACCTATAAAAGGATCCGGACTCAAGTAGGGGCACTGTTCATACCCTGGCCCAATAAATAAAGTCAAACCTAATAAGACAAAAAGGCCCACTAATAAAGTGGCTCTTCACGATAAGCCCGACCTCTTAAAGAGGTTGGACATCAACAAAGAGGTTCAACTCTACTTAATCTAACGAGTAACTGCGTCCTAATATTTCTCCGCTACGTCTAGAAGGGAGATCTTAACAGACTCTCAAGATAAAAGGAATAGCTATCTATCAGAAAAGATAGAACTCCTCCATCAAAGGTAGTTAGCAGCTCTACTATAAATACACTGGAACTCCCAGGTATAATTCACGTTTTCATCCATTAAAAATCTGCTTAAAGCGCTTGCTAACTTAAGCCTCAGAGTCTCTTGCAGGTACCACCCTCCACCTCCTCACAAAGAACTCGGACAAGCGGCACCTCAGCACCAAAGAGGTCGGACGCTGCCATCACAAGGGACTTAGACCTCACGTTCAGGCCCAAATAAATGTTTCAGGTAACCCTTGGAACAATACCTGTCTCTCCGACATTACCATCGATATAGGAATGATAAAGAAGTCAAACATACAATGATGTCCCATTTCTTTCTCTTTCTACCCATGTTATGATAATGAACACCTATGACTTCTTCTACTAGCTAATTAATCTCTAGTTATTACACTAAATTACTCACCTACTATTGTTGTTCATATATAGCACAATGTTGCCATTCCTTCGAGAGCATTTAATGCTTCTAGCTACTTGTGTATGTGCAAGATGAATTTTTTATAAGTTATGATGCATTTTTTATTTTTTGTTTTTATTTTTAGTATTTTCTATTTTTAAAATTTTATAAACAAAATAGAAAGTGAAAATAAAAAATATAATTTTATTACTTTTACTGTTTTTCTTTTTTTTTTATAAAATTTAAAAAACAAAAAAATTAAAAATAAAAACAGAAAATAAAAAACGCAAATCAAACACACCCTTAAACTTCCATTCCAATCATCTAAATATCCACCAATAGCATATGAATCTTGCTCGCTTTTGTGTATTACACATTGTCGCCATGTCCATGTAGTTTCTTGTTGTTTGTCCAGATTTTCTATTAGCATACCTTGTATTATTTTTCTTTTGCTACTTGCATATTTAACTCTTCATTGTGAAACCAATCTCCAAACACTCTGTCATGCATCGTTCTTTAAGTGCTCCATTTTTCTGTCTTATTTGGATCCTTCTTTCTGTTAATACTGTGAAAATTAATTTCAATGCTATCTTGAATAATTTGATCGATTTTGCTTATTTTGATTGTTTAATTCGAAACTCAGATGATTGCTAGGTGAAACGGTATAGTGAAAGTGTAGCAACTTTTGTGTCCTTCATGCCGAATTCCATTCTATTTGGAGGGACTTAGTATTTGTTTAGGAGTGTAAATTTCGAAAAGTAACATATAAAATAGATTGTTTAAATGTGTTTTTATTAATACAGAAAAGACAATTTGTTAAATCTATTCAGCAGCAAAATTTGGTGAAAAAAATCAGAGACATTAGTGGCTAGAAGTGAAAGATGAGCATCACTTTTATTCAGAAGACAGCTAATTAATAATATTGTTGATTTTATTGCAAAAATAGATATCACTAATACAGTTTACTGTGTGGAATGATTTCACCCTTTCGATAAATTTACTCACCTTATTAGCATAAATAGATCCTCTGCCATGTGAATTGGCTCTTATGAATTGAAGGCAAATTAATTTATTTATCTCTAATTTTAAATTAAAATACTCAATTGAAAATATTTTACAAGTTAACAATAAATAGTATTATTTTAAAGATAAGTAAATTGTATTATATTTAGTTTTCAATTACTATCCTACCTCCAATTCTATCGAAAATACCTACATTACCTTTTTTCTCAAAAATTAAAACCCTAATCCTAACCTTCCTTCACCCTAAACACACACAGACCCACCGCGAAAAGAAAGAAAAGAGAGGGGGAATCAGAAACGAGGAAGAGAGAAAGGGGAAGGAAGAGTACGGCACCAGCGGGGCTGGGTGCCGCTGTTGTTGTCGTGGAAGGGAGAGGGAGACACGCGAGAGAGACGAAACATAAGGAGGGAAAAGTCGTCGTTGTTGCCATTCTATAATTTTCTGTTTCGTCATTGTCGTCGTCGTGAGGTCCGTGTCGCCGTCACCGAGAGAAGATGCTAAGTGTCGCCTTTGTCACCGTTTCACCATCGCCGTCGCAGAGGAAAAAGATGCGCAAGAGGGAAACGACGCTGAGCCGCCATCGCCACTGCCGTTCAAGCTGCTGCTGCCGAAGGAGAAGCCCGAGGAGAGCGAGATGATGTGACGGGAAAGGAAGGAAGCCACCTGCATCGCCGCCAGAGGCTCTGTTGCCATCAGAAGCTGCTGCTGTCATCATTGGGCTGTTCTTTAGCTACTGGAGTTGTGTCCCATTTTGGTTTCTACCACCGTTGTTGGGGCCAGCCACCATTGTCGAGCTCCTTGCCACAGTTCTTGCCACCAAGGGGTTACCGTCGGAGCTACTATGTGTTCTTCCTGAGTGTGGGTTGAGTTCTGATGATTGCATGTCGAAATTAAGGTTGCAGCTAAATTACCGGAGCTTTTGGCCACTGTCGGAGCTACTGCCAAGTCAGTTCGGAGGCTGTTATTTCGTTCTTTTGTTGCAGTAAGTTAACTCTGTTCCAAAATTATCACTGCTAGTATTATGGTTATTTGTTATTGAGAATTTTGTGATGTTAACATTTTAGGGTCGAGTTTCAGTAATTGTATAGTTAAAATAAAAGTTGTTGTTGATGTTATGGAAGTAAATAGAATTGTGGATGAAGCTGTCGCTGTTGTGGGCTGAGGAAAAAAAGGGATTGATTGTGTTTAATTATACAATTGCAGCTAATTAAGGTAGGAAATTGTTTTAAAATAAAAACGTTTTAAACTTTAAATATCTGATAAGTTTAGTTGGTTAATGTAAATAGATGATGTCTGTGATATAAATAATTTTTTGTTATGATTGACGTATTATGTTTGTTGGTGATTGGTTAATTTTTGAATTTTTTGTGAAATTGATTAAATATTTTGACAAGTAACAATAGAACATATAACTAGACATTCTACGCTTCTTCCTGTGTAATCTCAAACTCATAAGGACAACCTATCCTATTTCACATTATATCTTCATATTAGAAAAGTTAAAAAAAAAATGTGATGTGTATGTTTTATGTTTGGACATCTATTGACCCACGTCATCTGCTATACGGACATGGAGTAAATTTCAGATATACCACTATAAGAAATAGACTTTTAGCTTTAAAACAATAAAAGCAAAAACCACAGTGGGGACCTTGAGACTGTACTGTGTCGCCGGTTTCTCATTAATTACAACTTCAATTAAAGCTATATTCATATATCACCAATTTTCTTGGCCATAATAAGTACTACAATACCGGGAAAGGTTAAAGCATTTGTTACCCGCTTTAGGTGTGAGTGCCTTCTACGTACTATTTTTGGAAGACATCGTTTCCTCCTTCCCCACCATTGTTTCCGAGACAACGCTTTTTATAAATGCTGTGTTTTATATGATACCTATAAAATATACGTATTTTAATTTTATAAATGAGTGGATCTCATTTTTTAATATTTATATTTAGGTCATTTAAGCACAAAATTTATAAACACTTTAGAGTTGTCCTTTATAAATTCACACACAAATTGTCAATTTGGCACGCAAAGCTTTCATTGGTTACATTTCAAAGTTGCCCCCGATAATTTATAATTTTGTTATGTTAAAAACTCGTTTTATGCTTAAAATTTTGTTCTGCTAAAAATGATGAAATTATAAGTTTGGGCAAAAAACGGAATTAAGCCAATAGAGGGAAGATATTGCACAAATCAGCCAAACTGCAAAATGCTTCACGAATGAGTCAAAGCATATTAATATATAATTCGAACCAGCATGGTTCGAACTACAATAACACATAATTCGAACCAGGTTAGCTCGAATTGCTTAGGAAAAATTCACCCTAATTCGAACCAAGATTGTTCGAACTAGGTGAGTTCGAATTATACAAAGAGAAGCTGCCCAAAGTAATTCGAACTAGGTTGGTTCGAATTACACAAACCATATTTCGAACTAGGCTGGTTCGAAGTAGTAAGCACCAGACCTGTATATATATGGTTGTAAACGTGAGTTGCTCTCATTAGAGGGTGTAAGATGGCTAGTGAGGAGAGTTTTGTAGTGTTGGTTCACCACAGAGGATCGATTAAGAGGAAAACTCGTTTCTGTGTGAAGTTCACCGATAAGGATCCTCTCTGTATTATCGTGAGGCCAACGACGAGCTATGATGACCTTGTTAGGTCTGTACTGATGAAACTTGGTCTGGAAGGTGCGAAGCGGGTTAAGAAGTTTTTCTATCGCATTCCAATCACGGTGCTCCAGAAAACCGTGAAGTATGATTGTTTCACGATCGGGAGTGATGAGGACTTGCAAGTCATGTTTCATTGTCGCCGGCAGTTTCCAAAGGTGAGGACACCAGAACTGTTGGCAAAGTTGGTTGATGTGGTATCCAGCTCAGGGGATTCGAACCGGAATACCACCACTTTAGCCACGGCATCCGGTTCTAGCTCCAGACCTTCCGTTGCTTCTTCGTCCGTCCCTACGTACGAGCCACCGGTCCAACCTGTCGCGTCCCCTTCTTTCGCTGTTGACCTGAATGGCAGCGTAGGCGACGAGGTCGGAACAGGGAAATTTCTGCCGACCTCTTTTACAGTGCGCTGCACCGCTTGGGGTTGGAGACGGATTGTTGGGTGATGCAGAGGACGATGACGTCGAGCCGGATATGATTGATGATGGCAGTGGCGATGATATTTGAGCGAGTGAGCCTGCAGGGGCGGGAGGTGGTTCTAGCTCTGGCACACAGCAGTATCCACCATATTTTTCCTCTTTGGACTTGGATGCCATGAGGCAGTAGGGGGTTTCTGGGCAACCTATTGGATTTGGAGCTAGAGATGCGGAAGGGAGTGTTGGTCTGACAGAGTTCCAAGTTGGTCAGCAATTTCAGGATAAATATAAGGCTCTGTTAAGTGTGAAGACTTACAGCATCCACCGAGGGGTACAGTACAAGGTAGTGGAGTCTGACTATCGCCGGTATGTGGGCAAGTGTTTTGAGTTCGGGAATGGGTGTACATGGTTGATTCGACTGAGTCTCCGGCAGCGCAAGGGCATTTGGGTGTACAAGTACGGAACGTATCTCTCATCGAGTCGCATGCCCTCCTGCCGCCGCATGCTCCTGATGCATCACTGTGGCTGCGCATTACATGCACCGCATTATTAGAACCAACTTGATAACCAATGACAAAAGCACATGGTCAACCACTTCCAATACCACCAAAATAAACCCCCAAAGTAAATCATCAACAAAACCGCATACAAAAGTACTAACAAAACCAACACTAAAAACACCTAACCTAAACCGCCAACAAAAGCACATGAATAAACCACTATTATAAACCGCATAAAAATTCATTAACGAAAACCACATGCAAAACAACTATCATAAACCACACAACTAAACCACTAACAAAAAACAACTAACATAAACCGCTAACATAAAACTGCTAACATAAAACAACTAACATAAACCACTAACATAAAACAACTAACAAAAACCACCAACTAAACCACTAACATAAAACAACTAACATAAAACGGCTAACATAAAACAACTAACATAAACCACTAACATAAAACAACTAACATAAACCACCAACTACACCACCATCTAACCCGTATGCAAAACCTCTCAACTAAACCACTAGCAATACCACTACGATTAACCGCTAACATAAACCGCCACTAAAACCGCATGCAAAACCACTAACTCAGATATACCGCTAGCACGAAGTTTTTTATGTACTAACCTCGTCGTTGATGACCCCGGCTATATGAGCAACTCCGTCCAACCGATATAACCTTGCCGGATCGTCCCCCATCGGCTGAGTACTCCGTTCAAGTCTTTGTCGGATCGAACCTGGGTCGTTTTCTCTGGAATTTGGTGGGGTATGAGGATGCAAAAGTGATTCGTGTGGGGCTGATTCGAACTCCTTTTATAGCTACAAAATGTGTAATTCAAACCAGCCCAGTTCGAATTACTTTGTGAAGCGTGCAACTACCTAATTCGAACAAGCCTAGTTCGAATTACTCTCTAATCTAGTTCGAACCATGCTGGTTCGAATTACACTCATCAAGTGTTACATCCTAATTCGAGCTACCCTGGTTCGAATTATGTGTTATTGTAGTTCGAACCATGCTGGTTCGAATTATATAGTAATATGCTTTGGCTCATTCGTGAAGAAATTTTTAGTTTGGCTGATTTGTGTAATATCTTCCCCCTATTGGCTTAATTCCGTTTTTTGCCCTATAGGTTTTTCTTGCAGGAATTTGGAAAATGGATTCTGCAAAGGATAATTTTGATCGATATATTTTATTTGATTATTATGTAATTTAATTTTATATTAATTTAGTTATCTTAAAAGAAGAATTTAATTTTGATATTGATAATGTAAAATATTTTATACTGTTATCTGATCACAACTGTATTTTGGATGATTATTCATACGATTAATGTAAAAAATATTTATTTTTGTTAATATAGTGTTATATAATTAGATGCACATATATAAAATAATTTTATATTGATCGTGTATCAAAATTAATTTTTTTTTAAAATAACTTAAAATGGGTCAATTCACCATAAAATAGGACAGATTTAAAAATTCTGATCCGTTTAAATTTAGTAGGTTAACAGTGTTAGTCTTATTTTAAAACGGGACTAATAGCTTAATTTGACACCTCTAATTTGTACCTGTTGTGTGGGTATGCTTTCAATTCAACCTTTTTCAAATTAAACTAGCATGAGGTCTTTCCATTCAAAAAGAATTTTTCATATATGGAAAACTTGGAGTTTTGCATCATAGTGATGACCATCAATGTATACTTTAATTAATTGATTTATATATATTGATCCAAGCTTGCCTTTGGTCCATCACATTCATAACTCAACCGGCATGTGCGAAGTGAAGTGATATCCGAGTAGCAGGTGTTAGTTGTTTAAGTGCACCTACCATGCACGCGCGCCTAGGCAAATGAGCTAAGGTGTGTTTGTTTTATTATTTGAAGGTTAAAAAGTAGGTTTAATTTTTTTGAACGGTTTAATTTTTTATTTGTTTTTCTTTTAAATACAGAAATAATTTTGTACTCAAATTTACGTTTATAAAAAATAATAAATCCTAATTTTTGCATTTTATTAACTAGTTTTTGTGCTTCTTTAATTTTCTTTTACTAACCCTATGTTTTACATATATTATTGTTTTATTTAGGAAACTTTTAATATTTTTTTATGAATTTTTTTATTTATTATTTGTATTTTTTGTTAATTTTTTTGGTTTGACACTGTATGTTAGACGTTCGGATCCTCCTTTCAGCTGCCATTAATGATTATAAACTCGATGAGAAGGTTTTTATTCAAATATTATCAAACCCATTAAACATATGTTAGACGCTCTGATCCTCCTTTCAGCTGCCATTAATGATTATAAACTCGATGAGAAGGTACTTCACTTTATTAATTATTATCTTAAACCATTTGTGTTCCACTTACTAATGCCTAATCTAACCGTTTGTTACATCAGCGCACTACACAATTTATAAACAAAATCGAGGCCACGATGTTGCCATATTGCACTCTCTGAGGAGCATTATTTGAGTAAAGACAAAAACGTATTAGAAAATAAATCCTAATTTAAAGTTCTTTAATTAAATTAATAGCTACTATACTCCATGGTGCTAATATGGATGAAGTATATTATAATTTCTCTTGCAGTGAGTGTTAGTTGAACTTAAGTATTAATCTGTTACATGTACAAAACATCCTAAATATATAGATGTCCTTATTGCTCTCAACACGTTTGAAGGGTAATTGATTTTTGTATGGAGTATAGCTTTTTGTTTTATCGAATTATGGAATATTTTTTTAGAAGATATTATTTTGAATATGAATCATAAAATTGCCAACGACGATTTCAAATTGTTTAATATTTTTTTATATATTAAATTTTAAATAATGCATGGTTAGATATATAATTATTTATGTATTTTTCTTATTTAAATTTAAAAAAAAATAATTTTAGGACAGTTTGATTATGCCTTATCAAATAAATTTGATTTGACTTCCAATCAATTTAGTTGATATGTCTTAACATTTTCTTGATTTGTAAACCATTTCAAAAGCGTTTGAACCGTTTTGTTTAGAACTCAATTTTCAACATGTTTCAATTTTTTAAGGTAAACGTCTTCATTTTTTGGACTTAGCCTTCTTATTTCATTGTATTGCTTTCAACAGTCTCGCTCAAATCCTTAAATTCTATGGTTGTGATTCATCAAAACATAAAAACTTTGAGTTTATATATGAATGCTTATAACGACACATTTCAATTCGAAATTAACACCATTGGTTATGGGGCATCAAAGTGATCAAACTATTCTCATGTGACGTCAAAGTTACGAATCAGTTCAACATGGAATCAATAACTCATACCAACATTAGGTTAAAAAGGGTGTGGTCCTTCTCCATACTTAGCTTAAGATAGGATGCTTTACAACAATATACACTTTTCTTGTGCTTATAGAAAATTCAGAAGTAGAAAATTAACATTTATGTTTTTTTTTTTTTTTCTTCGTTGTTTGAGAACTAATAAGAATATAAGGCAGTTAAAGAGAGAGAAATTTTAGTCATTATTTTTGAAAATATTCGCTTACAATGCAAATTTATCCCCATGGCGTATCCCTTGAAAAGTTGTATCACTTTTAAACGTAATAATGCACTAAAATTAGAGTAATGTTATACATCCAAATCTTTTAATAAACTAAATTTAACTAAATTAAATAATAAGACTTAGAATAATATTAAGAGGAATATTAGGGTCAGCAATTTTGATATTTTATAACTATCAATTGGCCATCAGATCAATAATGTTTTTAATGGTGTGAGATTACATCTAATAGTGGGAAATCACTCACTTTTATTTTAATGGTTAAGTACGGGCCAGAAAATAAAAAAGTTGCTGGCCTAGACTTTTCTTAATATTAATTATAACTAATTTTTATTAAGTTAAACTAATTTGGTTAGACTTAATTAATAAAAAAACTTGGATGTGTAGCATTATTTCTAAAATTAATGTTCTTAAATCTTAATAAGATTTTTCTACTGAACCAACAGCCAATCTTAAAATAGTATAAAGTTATATCATGGTTCTTTATTGTTAGAAGAATAAAATATTGTTTTTGTCCTTAATAAAGTATTGTTTTTGTCCTTAACGTTTAGAATAGGTCTCAAAATTGTTCCTAACATTTAAATCGTCATATTTAAATTTCTAATGTTTTAAATGTTATTTTGTTGTTAGTGATCTATAGTGAGACAAAATTGAGATCATTTTAAAATGTTAAAGATTTAAATAGGACAAAAATATTGAGGGCAAAAATGGTATATTACTTTTAGAAGAATTATAAAATCAAATAAAATGATAATAAATTTTAATAGAATGAATTGCATTACTAATTTAAGATTTTTACTCAAACTTGTAGAATT
>NC_029789.2:120820953-120836422 GCF_000816755.2 Arachis ipaensis | reverse complement strand
CAAATCAACATAATTTATTATTTTTGATCAACAATTAATCAATAATATTTAAAAATATTAATTAAAAATATAACATTGAACTCCTAAATTAAAGACTTTAAATTACTGACTAAAAAAATTAGTCAATATAAATTAAAATTGGTGCCGCTTGAGCTTTTCTATTATTCATTATCTGTATATAAAAGGAGATTAAGAGGAATTTAGTACATAATTATTGAATACCATTTTTTTTTTACATCTATATTGATGCTTATTTTGTTTTGTTAGTTTTAAAATTTAAATAAAATAGTGTCATTTAATTTATTAAGATAATAAAGTGTTTATCGGCGATCTTGATTAATCTCACTTTTGTTATTATTAAAGATATTTAATAAATACAAAATAGATTACTAAATACAAAATATAATTTTTACTACTAGAAACACGGTCGTTATCAACGGGAAGATACCCACGAACCAAAAAGAATGGCAAATTTATATGATCGTGGTAATCACTTGCAACGTCTTGTATTTCCGTGGCCAAATTTTGTAAAATTTTTCGACGATTTTGTTTGTTCGTGGCTAACTTGAGATGAATTCTCTCAATGACCACAGATTCAATAATTACCGTGGCAAAATCGAACAATTTTCACTTTCAAATTTCGCGTTTAATTTGGTTTTGTCCTCCATCCCTGTCAAAATATTTTTATGCAGTTTATACTTTTTCAAAATTTAAACCGTAACTTAAGATAAATTCAATTTATCAGGTGCAGGTTTTTCTAATTCTTTAATTGTTGAATTCTTTTCCCTCCTTTTAAGTGCTGCCATGAAAAATTAATAAAGTATGCTAGTGGTTTAATTTTAGATGTTGTTGATGATGTGCAATTTTTTCACTTCGTATGATCTTTGAATTTAGCCATATCTATGAATCATGTGTTTTTTACTTAGTATTAGCTATGCGTTGATTTGATTAATTTTTCCCTTTTGATTTAACAGTAGTTTTTTAACATGGTTGTATTATTCATTACTTGTTACTACATCAAATTGTAATGTAATAAAAAAGACTAAATTATATACATACAATTTCAATATTTATATTTTTTAGTTGTTACATTTTTTTGTGCGTGTTCTTTTTGGTTAAATGCAGTTTCAGTGTCCAATTTTACCGTATGCATTATTTAGAGACTTTAGTGATAGAATAAAATAATTCAATTGAAAATAAATATTTTTTTTTTTACCAAAGATAGGAGACTCGAACCTGCAACCTCTTAATTGAGTATGGGGAGTAATAGCTCAAATGGCATAGTCTCTCCATACTCAATTAAGAGGTTGCGGGTTCGAGTCTCTTATCTTTGGTAAAAAAAAAAAGGTATACTTTAAGCCAATGAGTTATAGCTCAAATGGCATAGATTTCCCATACTCAATTAAGAGGTTACGGGTTCGAGTCACATATCTTTTCAAATTAAAAATAAATGTTAAAATTATAAAAAGAGTACATATTTATCTTTTTAAAAAGTAAAAGATACTAACTATGATTGATTGAAATAATAACTAATTTAATTATTCATTATTTAATTACTCTATTAATTTATGGGAATGTGATTAATTTTTTAATATTATATGATGTAATTTTATATTAAAGAGCATTTTTATTATGATATTTTTTTTTAATTTAACTTCTATCGTTAGCTATGGAAAAAAGTGTGGCAAAAAAGTCCGGCCTAGTCAATTTTGTCACAGGTAAAGTATGTTTTATTTTGCCACGAAAAAGAGTGTGTCTAAACGTGCTAAAGTTGTGGCTAACGAAATGTCTCCACAGGTGTTAAAACCATGGTTATTGGAGTAAAAAGCGTGGCTAACTAAAAACGCGTCGCCCTCTTTAGTCACGGATATTTATTTGTTGCAAAAGCATAATTACCACAGTTTTTTTTTAAATTTAGCCATAAATTTTTCCGTGGCTAAACCCCTTCTTTTTGGTAGTGTTTATTAAAAAAAGTACTTACATATTTGTCAAATTTAAATATAATTCAATTGTCTTTATATTCTACTAAATAATTAAATGCACTTTTATAAGTATATTCAAATATAAAATATTTTACAAACTTTATACTTGTTTAAACTATTTAGAAGACGCATACGAAAGAATTTAATTTTGACTATTCACGTAAAAAAATCTTAAAAAAAATCAACTTTTAAATATAGAAATATTTCATTTTTGTTATACTTGTGAAAAATTATATTAAAATTTAATTTTTAAATGTTTTACAACTTTATTTATAATTTGTATCTTTTAAAATTATTTTTATTACTTATTAACATCATAAACTTTCAAATATCAGTTGATAGTTTACCCCTCCATAATCTAATAAAATACACATCTCTATTTCATATAAAAAGTAGTGTCATTTTTTGCTTTGTAAAGCGAATTTGTTTAGGCTACTTATCTAAGGAATAGATTTTGTCATCTTTCTTATTTGGAAAAGAGGAGAACAGGCAAAATTAGTTCGGATAAATGTAATCTAATACAATCATGCCAAGGCAAAAAAAAATTTTCATATTATTTATTGGAAGGTAAAAGTCCAAAAAATAGATTTGTTGATAATTTAAAATTTAAAAAAGTGAATTTGTCAATGATAAATTATCTTTTATTATTTTTAAATTTTTAAAAAATGAGTTTATCAATGACGAATTATTTTTTTATCTTTTAATATTTCTAAAAATATAATGTCAATGGCGAATTTTAATCACCATATTTCAATAAATAATGATATTACACAATTCTTTTAAAAATTAATTATTAATATAAAAAATATTAAAATATTAAATACATATTAAAAATAAATTAAATAATACATATATCTAATATATTATACCTAATTTTAGTATACACGTGTGATTTTTGAATCTAATAACACTTCAAAAGACTTGCCGTCCACTTCTCCTCACTTGTCATGCTCACACTAATAATGAAAACCAAGATACTTTTAGCAAATATACACATATATTCACATAAGGTACCACCATGAAGTTTTTTTAAAAAGGTAAAAAGAACGTTCCTAGTCATTGATGATATTTGTCCAGACTCCAGAGTAAAGCAAAGCATGCCCACTCAGGTGTTTGAGTGCCCTCCCTTCTCCACTTTTTCTCTCTTCTATTCTATATCTTACGCTCTCCGTCGGGGACATTAACACACAACACAACACAACACAACCAACTCAAAATGAGTATCAGTCAGTTCATCTTCCTGCTCTTGTCACTCTCTTCTTTCCATGTAAGAACCTCAACTATTCCTTTTTTTTTTTTTTACTATACATAATACATTGTATTGCATATGTGCATATGCCTCCTTTAACACGAGGTCTTTAAAATTAATGCAGGCTAGTAATACTTCTCAAGCAAGCAAACAACATTACCAATATTATTCCAACGTTGAAGCAAAGATTAATCCATTCACTCCCAAAGCTTCTCTCATACGCTATTGGAACACCCACGTCACAACCAACCTTCCAATTCCAAACTTCCTTCTCTCAAAGGCTTCACCTCTCACACCAAAACACTTGGCCACACTCAATAAACAACCTTTCACTTCTCTCTGCTCTGCACCAAAACTTTTATGCTCCTTCGAAACGCAACAACAAAACGACGACGTCTCGGCCCAAAACGGCGCCAACTTCGCCATTTACTCAAACAAGCGTTTCAGCAACTACGGCTCCTCCCAAAACGGTGGTCTCGACTCGTTCAAGAACTACTCCAACAACATCAACGCCAACACCGACTCGTTCCGCCGCTACAGCGCCGGATCCACGCGACACGGTGGCGCGTTCACCTCCTACTCCGAGAACGGCAATGTCGCCAACACCGATTTCGCCTCCTACGGCTCCGGCGCCACTGCGAGCTCCGGCGAGTTCCGCAACTACGACAAGCTCGTCAACGTTCCCGACCTCAGGTTCACCACCTACGATTCCAGCGGCAAGAGCCACAAGCTTTCGTTCTCGAGCTATGGTAACGAAACGAATTCAGGAACCGAAACTTTCACGAGCTACGGTAAAAGAGTTCGCAGCGGAACCAGCGAGTTCGATAACTACGCTGTGAGCTCCAACATTCTTCAATCAGAGTTCACGAGTTACAGCGAGTTAGGATCCGGCGGCACAAATGACTCGTTCAGGTCTTATAGCTTCTCCGGCAATAACCCTAAGAATAGCTTCAAGAACTACGCCACCGGTTCCATCTCCGGCACCGACATGTTCACCAGTTACCGGAACCGGGCGAATGTCGGCGAAAATACGTTCCAGAGCTACGCCGGAAAATCAAACTCCGGCGGTGCGACGTTCGCGAACTATGGCCAATCCTTCAACGTTGGAAATGACACGTTTATTAGTTACGGGAAAGGATCTTCGGGTCGGACCCAATTCGGGTTCAGGTCTTACGGGTTGGGACGCGCGTTCAAGGGTTACAACAAGCAGGGCGCGTCGTTTTCGGAGTATCGCAATTTCAGCGCCACCAGTGGCAAAATTGTAAATAGGTGGGTCGAGCCCGGTAAATTTTTCAGAGAATCGATGATCAGAGAAGGAAACGTTATACCTATGCCTGATATTAAGGATAAAATGCCTGAAAGGTCGTTTTTGCCCTTGTCCGTTTCGTCAAAGTTACCGTTTTCTTCCTCCAAGGTTGTTGATGTGAGGGAAATGTTCCACGCGCGGGAGGGCTCTGCAACGGATCGTGTAATCACGCGTGCAATGGAGGAGTGCGAGAGAGCTCCGAGCCGAGGGGAAACGAAACGGTGCGTCGCGTCCGCAGAGGGGATGATAGAGTTTGCCACGTCAATGCTGGGTAACAGCGTGATCTTGCGGACCACGGAGGGTGTGAATGGTTCCGGCACGAGCGTGATGATTGGGACGGTCTACCCAATCAACGGTGGAGATGTGACAAAATCTGTGTCATGCCATCAGAGCCTGTACCCTTACCTGCTGTATTATTGCCACTCTGTTCCAAAAGTGAGGGTTTATGAAGCAGATATACTTGACGTGGCAACGAAAGAAAAGATCAATCATGGTGTTGCCATCTGTCACCTTGACACGTCAGCGTGGGGGCCGGATCATGGGGCCTTCTTGTCTCTGGGGTCTACCCCTGGAAAGATTGAGGTGTGCCACTGGATATTCCAGAACGATGTGACGTGGACCACTTCTTGAGGAACAAAAAAGATGCATGGAAGAAGAAGAGACAAGAGAATCTCTACTTTGGTTTCTTTCTTTTTGTTTAGAGTTAGTACTATATTATTATTCTGGGAGCTAATGTGATTGTATTGCCATGCAAATTATTGAGATTTCCTATGCGGTTAATATGTAATTTTTTGGAATTTTAAAAATCGTAATGCTAATAATTCAGTTTCTCAGCTGCGCAGTATCTGTTGTGGTGTGTTCAAGAGGTTTCGTTTCGATGGTCATGGCTCATGACATGTTTTTTTTCTTCTATTGATGAACTTCTAGTGTTCTAGTTGGGTTGTGTTATATAATATGGAGTTCATTACATCTTAATTGATTTTGGCCTTTAACTTGTTGAGAAAGATGTGGTTAACCCCGATGGGTTAAACTGAAAACTCTTCTTTAACTTCGATGGTGTCAGCAAAATTCTTACTATGAGCATTATTTTTTCTTTTATATTTACTACACTTCCACTGTCACTTAAGCAAATAGGTCACTTAAGCAAATAGGCTTTCCTTTATTTTCTTTTCAATATTTTTATTCACGACCAAAGTCTCAACACACGCTTTTAATGCAGAACACGTAGATAAACTAAAGTATATAATTAATAAAAAGAATAAGTGTTGTTTAGTCTTTAAGAGTTATGGTCAAAATTAAATTCGTCTCTAATTTTATTTTCAATTTAAAATAGTTTTTAACATTTTATTTGATATTAAAATCATTTTTTTAACCATTTTATTCTTATTTCACTAACACCTACTCTCTTACCTCTTAAATTCCAAATCCTATCTTTTTCATTTTCACGGTCATTTTTTCTCACTCAGACACATGCACTTTCTTTTTTTCTTTTTATTCTTCTCACTTACACACACTTTCTTCATCTCTATCGCATCTCTTTACGTTGGTGACCTCTACCTCGATGGCAACCTCTATCCTGACAGCAATATCCATGAGCAGCAATAGCAGTGTGAAAAGGGAGTGTGAAAAGGGAGGTCAACCATTATGATTGCGATAATTTTCAGATCTTCTTTTCATGCTTACTTACAAGATCGAGGAGATGTGAATGAGTAATGAGGAGGAAGAAGATAATGGTGAAAAAAATAATTTTGGAGATGGGGTAGAGGAGGATGTTTGGTTTAAAGGGAAGGATTTTGAAATCAAGGAAGATCTTACATGAATTTTGATTGAACGACAAGAATAAACTCAAGTCGAGAGAGAGGAGGAGAGAGAGAAAGAGAGATGAAATAGAATGCGAAAGGAGGCTGAAGATTGCAAGGAGATGGCAACAACAGAGATGCTCTTGCAGTGGTTTTCGTCGCGGCTGAAGGAGGTTGTCACCATGCTGTGGTCCCTGCTCCCCTCCTATGTTGTTGCTGCTGCAACCACTTTCTTCATGCTTTGCCATGAATATGCCTTCGTTGTGTCCTTCTTGCAGCGTTGGAGTTCACCCTCAAAGCTGTTGGAAGCCGTTGCCATCACCGTTGGATTGATGATGCTTTTCATTCTTTTTATTTTTTTAAAAAAAATCTGAACCTATTATTTTTGTTGCTAGATTTGAAGAATTTAATGTTATTGAATTAAAAAAAATTTTCTAAGGTTGTGGTGGTGGTGACTTTGAAAAGGAAGGTAGTGGTGATGATTGCAGGGTGAAAGCTGGTGTAGTGAGGATATTTTTATCTTTTAAAATATTATTGTTTTTAAAAGGACGATTTTAATATTAAATAGAATGTTGAGGATAATTTTGAATAAAAAAACTTAAAGATGATTTCGGTTTTGACCCCAAAGCTTAGGAATCAAAACAATACTTATCCCTTTAATAAAACAAGGATGAAACAATACAGAAATAGTAAAAAAAAATGGAAATAAAATACACCAAAAGTGCTATATAACCAAACAAATTGCACTAAATTAGACAGACTTTTTCAAATTTGATTGATTAGACAATCTCATATTTCTATAAAATTTCATTCCAAACTTTAAATTGATCTCTAATTTATATATTTTTAAATTTTAGGATAAATCATATGAAAATAGATCAAAGTCACAATAATATTAATGGTGCGATTTTTGAGAATATCCACAATTGAACCGGCAAGTGCATCAGGCTGTCCAAGTAATACCTCAGGTGAGTGAGAGTTGATCCTACGAAGATTGATGGGTTGATCAACAATGGTTGACTGATTGATTTAGTTAGGCATGCAAAAAAGTTGGTTTTGTGGGTTCAAAAAGCATTAAATAGTAATTCAAGAGTAAAGAAAGCAAATAAGAGAATTGGTAAGAAATCAATAAGAGAAAACAGTTAAGGTATCACAGATGTTTACTTTTTGGATTAAGTTTTCTTACCAACTATTTTAATCATGCAGGATTCATTTCATGGCAAACTGTGAGTGACTAAACCCTAATGTCTTAGTGATTTAGTCTCCTCTAACCTTCATCAACCGCCAATGCCTTGGTCACTTGATTCCGATTAGAGGGTTAAGTTTAAATCTAGTTTATCGCCACAAAAACCCTAATTACCCAAAGCTAAGAGGATTATATGTCACATATCCCGATTAGTTCAAGTAATTAGCAGTTTAGGAGGAATTTACTTTCAAGCTGTTGTTCAGGTGAGAGACCTCTTCTAAGGATCACAAGAACGCATATAGAATAAGGGTCATACTTTCGTTCTACCGAGATTCATAAAATGAAGAACGAAAGTAATCCTTGAAACTAAATCGATACATTAATTAAAATAGAAAAGCAATAGTCTTAATCCATAGAAATAAACAGAGCTCCTAACCTTAACCAAGGAGGTTTAGTGGCTCGTGACTTACAAAGAAAATAAGGGTTCTGAAAAGTGTGAAAGTGCGGAAGAGAGAAGACCCCCCCCAAAGGGTGAATCTTTTTCCTTTTATATCTAACCTTATTTTGATTTGAAAATAAAATAAAATAATAAATCCTAAAACTAAAAGATATTGTTTGTAAATAAAAATTACAAAGATAAAATAAAAGATAACTAATAAAAGCTAAAAATCCACTCAAAGATACTTCATTGATGAAGCTTCAATTCGGATTGCCTGGTGCTAAACGCTAGTTGGGCATTTAGCGCCCAAAGAGGCAGAAAGCTTCCTATTTTGCAAGGCTTGCTGGCGCTAAACGCCCAGAGAGGTAGCCTCAAATCTTCTCCTTTTAGCACAAATCTCTGCTAAATTGCTCCGAATCTCACCTGAAATAAATAAAAATACTAAAACACTCAAAGTAGCATCCAAAAAGAATTTTTGTATTAAAATAATATAAAACTTAATAAATTCTAACTAAAAATGACTAAAAAACCAAGAGAAAATAGTTACAAGATTCTCACGCATCAATTAAACAAATATCTTAAAGCAAAAATGATTACGATTTTGTCTCAATTTTATTTTTCAATCATTGCAGATAGCAACGTTGATGTTTTTATAGTTAATTATAAAAATGATCACGATTTATCTTCAAGCAGGATACATCAGTAAATCATTTAAGACTTCAACTATTTACGATTATTAAAATAGTGTATATAAATCGTTAGGAGTTATTACAAATTTAGCTTGGTTGAAGTATGGATGACAACGGGGCAGGGCAGGGGCGAGAGATGTCTTCTTGCTCCCTATCCCGGCTCCCGTTCGCCATCATGGGAGAATATTGTCCTTCATCTCTATTTCTTACAGGGACTCATTCCCTGTGGGACCCTATTCCCCATCTCTTTAATAGTTTTGACAGATCATTAATTTTCATAAGAATAGAGCTATAAGTATCCATCCTATATATACAAAGATAGCAAGCCTTTATACAAAAAAGTATAAATGGAAAGACAACGACTTCTTTCGAAATGACGCAGTGGGAGGACACGCCAACAAGTCAGAACACAGAGCAGTGGATGAGGTGGGAGACGCGACAGCGGAGAAAAGAATGGATACGACGACAAAGTTGCGAAAAGGAGAACAAACACACCCTCAAAAAGGAAAAAAATGCTGCGAACAGAGAGAACAACGCAATGAGGGTGATGGCACGATGAGGGGTGACAATGCGGTGAGAAGGGAGAGTGGCGAGGGGTGACTACAGATAATATAAATTTAATAAATTCTAATTAAAAACGACTAAAAAACCAAGAAAAAATAGGTACAAGATGCTCATGCATCAATTAAACAAATACCTTAAAGCAAAAATGATTACGATTTTGTCTTAATTTTATTTTTCAATCGTTGCAGATAGCAACGTTGATGTTTTTATAGTTAATTATAAGAAGTCATCACGATTTATCTTGGAGTAGGATACATCAATAAATCGTTTAAGACTTCAACTATTTATGATTATTAAAATAGTGTATATAAATCATTGAGAGTTATTACAAATTTAGCTTGGTTGAAGTAGGGATGACAACGGGGTAGGACAGGAGCGGGAGATGTCTTGTTGCTCCCCATCCCCGCTCCCATTCTCCATCATGGGAGAATATTGTCCTCCATCTCTATTTCTTACAGGTACTCATTCCCTGCGGGGGCCTCATTCCCCATCTTTTTAATAGTTTTGACTGATCATTAATTTCCATAAGAATAGAGCTACAAGTATCTATCCTACGCAAAATAGCAAGCCTTTATACAAAAAGTTTAAATGGCAGGACAACGACTTCTTTAGAAATGACGCAGTGGGGGGACGCGACAACAAGCCAAAGCATAGAGCAGTGGACGAGATGGGAGACGCGATAGCGGAGAAAAGAATGGACATGACAACAGAATTACGGAAAGGAGAACAAACGCACCCTCAAAAAGGAAAAAAAATGCCACGAACAGAGAGAACAACGCAGTGAGGGTGATGGCACGGTGAGGGGTGACGGTGCGGTGAGAAGGGAGAGTGGCAAGGGGTGACTACAGATAATTTGGATGGAGTATGGACGACGTTAAGGATTTCTGAATTAATTCTAAACTATTAATTCAATTACAATTCTAAATTAATTCTTTTTGTTCAATATCATACTAAACGATTTCATCTTGCCTTAATAAGGTTGGAACAATGTCTAGAGGAGCTCAGATGTCACGTGAGCAACCACGTGATAGAGCTCATGCATTTTTGTCCTCAACTAATAGTGCTCCAGCATCCCGTATTAATGAACCATTTCGTGCACCGTGCAATGATAGATTGCTGGCGCCGTCAAGTCGAAGTGATGACCTTCAAACTCCCATAGAATGTACAGAGACTCGGTATCGCGATGAAGTGGCCAATATACCTTCAGGGAATAAAGATTACGACCTAGAGGTGTAAAATCCAGTTACATAATAAATAAACTAAAACTATAAAAATGATGAGAGAAAGGTTTAGGATAGAAACCAGAACACTTATTTTAAAAATTTTGGCCCGAGATAGGACCAAAAGACCAAAAATCACAAAATGGGCCCATGTTGGCCTAAAGCCCAAACCCAAGGCACAAAACCCCTCTCACTTAGCAATAATTCAACACACATACCCCTCATTTGAAAGAGAGGCACACAGAGAGAAGAGAGGAAGAACAAAAACCCTAAGCCACTATTCACTCAAATTTTCAAGTCCATATAACTTTCAATCTGTAGCTCCGATCAAAGATTCGTTTGTGGCCACGCGACCACCTTGTCATGTTCTTCGATTCTATCTAACTATTGTGGTAAGAAATTTCAAAATTATTGCCCCATTTTTCATTTCTCTTCTGAATTCGAGTTTTGGGTATGTAATGTTGAGATTTTTGTGATTTTGATGTTTAGGAGAAGCTCAATTTTGAGGTCTAGAGAGGTTTTGACCTGAGGTTACATGAAATAAGGTAAGAAAAATTGTTTCCTTTGTTTTTCCGAAATTTGGGTTAAGAACCTAGTGTGAACATTATGAAATTTGTATGTGATTAGATTATATGGATTAGCTTGGCTTGTTTGGTTAAATTGGTGCAGTTGGAGTACATGGTGTGGTTGCGAAACGATTGGTGGAGGCTTGGAGGAGTCGGTTGAGGCTTGAGTCTGGTTGGAAAGAAAATTTAAGTGTTAGAAAAATTGCCGTCAATAAGGTACGGGTTTTGGTTCTGGGTAGACATTATGTAAAGTATGTGAAAACCTAGGTTAAATGCTTTAGGATAGGTTTGAATAGAATTGGTTGGTTGATGATTGATTAATTGTTGAGAAATATTGTGAATTTTCAAAATGAGTATAATTGAGTTTGAATATAATTGTGATTGAATAGATGTTGTAATTGATTGCCTATTGAGATTTTGATATGAAAATTGGGTCGGAGACTGTGATAGGGTGAAGTATCCCCTATTTGGTAAGTTACGGTAAGTGGTGTAAGTGCCATGTTCTGAATTGTGGTTGAAATAATAAGTTTGGATAGATAATTGATGAGTTGTGGTTATTGTTATGAATGTATATTTTGATGATTTATGCTATATGAGTTGAAATTGGGTTGATTAGGCTTGATTGGTTAGCAAGTGATTGAATATTGATAAATGAGTATTGATGGTATTTAGAAGTGGTTTGTGATGGGTTAGAATGAGGTAAATTGGAGTTTTTGTAAAAATAACATCATGCAGATTTTTGGTAAAAATAGATTTTTGACTAACTTCGACGGGCCATAACTTGGCATTCGGAGTTCGGAATTTGATGAAACTTATCTTAAATTAAAGATAATGATGAGAGATTTAAATTGGTTTAAGAATTAAGGAAAACAAAATGTTGTAGATGAAGTTATGAACAATTGAAAATTGATATTTTAAACTGAAATCTGAGATGTTGCAGAAAAACAAGAATTTTGGCCTGTGGACTGTAAAGACTTGTGTGTAAGTACGACGGTGTGCGTACGCACGCCAAGGGAGATTTTCAAGTTGTACGTACGTATGAGGGGTAATGCGTATGCACAGGTCCTATTTTCATAAAAAGTCTCTATTTTTTACTGGTTAGCTTTTCTAACAAGCTTGTAAACCCTTGTAACCCTTGAATAAGGTATAATAACTAGTTTTTAGGCTCTGAATGAGTGTGAGCATATTGAATGGATTAAATTGACAAATTGAATGAGATTGTGGATTGAAGGATCGAAGTTAATGATAATTGATGAAAGCTTGTGGTTAATGAACCTATTGAATAAAAAATTTATTAAAGACATTAATGATAACTGATTGAGATTTGAAATACTGAAATGGCAACGACAGTGGTAAATTTTGCTTCTGCATTGATTGATATTCATTCCGAACAAGGACGGTGGTTAATCCCGCTTGTTCGAGGTGCCCGATAAAGACGGTTGGTTAATCACGCTTACTCGTGGACTAATGTAATTGGCAAGGATGGTGGTAAATCTCGCTTGCATATTGATCCGAGAACGTTCTGGGCAAGGACAATTTGGTGAATCCTGCTTGCTTTTATGGAACCTACGAGTAAGGACATTTGGTTAATCCTGCTTACTCGAGTCAGGTTTGGCAACATAACCGACGCGTGAGCTCATGGCTAGTAGGACAAGCATGCATCATATGCATCTTTATGCAATTGCTTGAGTGTGCATCTTGTGTTTGGTTTTTCTAAGTGAATATCTCTGTTTAATTGCTAATTTCTATATATGTTGTAATTGCTCTTGATTGTGTTTGCACCCTATTACTTGTGTTTGCTACTGCTGAATAAATTGATGAACCATATACTGATTGGCTGTGATGTTGAAAAGAGTAAAATGCTGAGATGTGTGGAGGAGAACTAAGAATATAGACCACTGAATCTCGTTTGATTGGAGTTTAGGAATGCCTAGCGGGTTCGTGCAACTTTTACATCGTCTCTTTTTGGAACTGTTACCTTATTGGGAACCTTCGGGTTCTCACCCATTGCGGATTTTGTTGTTTTTCAAATACAAGGCGTGATGCACCTTGCTAAGCGTACTGGATTCTCTTGGATAGCGAAGACTCCTTTCCTATTTTGTATTTTGTGCTTAGTAATGTTTATTTCTCCACTTTTTTATATGCATTTGTATATCCCTCTTAGAGGTTTCCTTTTGGAGAAACAGGGTTGTATTTGGTTATACTTTTGGATTGTAATACTTTCTAGCCGGCCTTTTCTTCGCAGGTCGAGACTAGTATTTGCTATGTATCTCCTTTTGAATCCTATATATATCGCTACGTGTGTGATGACGATTTATTGCTTTTATTTTATCCTTCCTTCACAAGCTCCTAGTTAAATTATATTTCTTCAAATACTATGTATGAACTTTTCTGTTTAGGTGTCGTAATACCTCACCACCTCTAATTTATGACTATAGCGTAAGGCTTTGCGTGGTAGGGTATTACAGGAGGCGAATGAAGTTGAGTCGTTTAATGACCACATTGACAACTTGGTTGATTTTCAAGAAGCCGAAGGTCAGAACCACGACAACTAACGCAAAGATACAGATAATTGGAATGTTACTATCATTGGTAAACTTTTTTCCCCTATTATTGTTATTATTGATTTTTAAAATCCTTTAATTCTATTTCCCTTTTGTGTAACGATTATCTTGCAATATTTTTTTTATTTCTTAGAGGACGACGTGACAAAAGGGACGAGTCGGAGCATCAAGGGGGCTATAGCACTTCCTCCAAATAGAAAGATCATACTTCTGTTTAACAAAGAGTTGCAACCGGTTGATCAGGTGGCTGGATTATTAAGTGATTTTTTTGGGAGTTTGGGTGCTGATTATTTTCAGTTTTCCATTTGTGAAAAGAGTTGGAAGACAGTGAACAAGACAACCAAGGAATATGCATACAACATGGTTAAGGTAATCCTTTTAGTTTTGATATATTAAGGCAATTCAGTTATCAATTTTTTTTGGGTAAAAACTTTGCAATGGATATTTTGTATTGCTAGTTAAATTTTCATATTTTGTGTTTCACATGTTTAAGTTAGAATTTCTATCTTATATGTAATAATGCTTTCTAGATTCATATATTGTTATATTTTTTAATTTTAAAGTAGATTTTATTTTTAATTATTGATATTCTTCACATTACCATAGTCTTATCTCTATTCATTGATTTTGGTTACTGACAATGGAAATAATTGTAGCAGGTCTTTCAATATGAGGACGACGCCGAAGAAAAAATAAAGTGAAAAATTTTGCAAAGGATAGGAAAGAACTGAAAGGATACAAGACACAACTTGTATCATAAGTTTTACAATGAATAAAGACTCTTGAGAAAAATGTTAAGCGTCACCTATCAAGAATAGATGCAAATCACTGGAAATTATTCTTTGAATATCGCTTGAAGGAAGAAACAAAGGTAACAAATAGTATTTTGTATTTCTTTCCCCTAAACCATATATGGGTACGTAAAAGACTCTTTATATTTTATTAATTCATCCCAGTCTCATTTGTAATTATTTCGTTGTTGATAGAAAAAGTGTAAACAAAATGCTTTAAATCGTTCGAAGCAAGTTTACACACATACTAGGAGTTCCAAAACATTGGCAAGACGAGAAGACGAAGAGGTAATAAATAGATTGTGTTTCAGATTTTGCATCATTTCCTAAATATAGTGTTGTTATTTACATGACTGTGTCGACATCAATGTTATAGGAGCAACTACGAGAAAAGCGCATTAGTAGAGGAGAGTTATGGACCACGGTTCACAAAAAAAGAATGGCTCGGATATCCATGATGATGCGCGTGTTGTTAGTGTAAGTAATGTTTTAAAATTTTTTACTTCTCTTTTTGTATTCATCATGCTAAACTTAAAACTATTATAACCCCAATTCTAGTATATTTGTAGGAAGTAATTACGAATATTGAGAGCCAAGATGAATCCTCGAAGTAGCTTTCACAAAATAATTTGCTTGCATAGGTTTTTGTTAAGGAGCACCCAGGACGAGTTCGTGGTTTAGGTGTTGGACCATATCCCACCCAACTTTTTGGTAATGCTACTGCACAATTGTTGGACTTTGGTGTGCAAATTGAAGAGTATCATAGAACGATTGCAGAATTAAAGGTTGAGGCAGCAGAAGAGAAGGCGAAGAGATAAATAATGGAGAATCTTTTGAGATATCTAATTCAACAGCAATGAGACAATTTGCCACCGGACGTTGTTGCAGAGCTGGATTCTTTGGAGAGTGCACCGACTTCATTGCGCACAAGACCATCTTCTTTTGACAATCATGACATGCAACAAAAATAATGAGTTTAAGTAAACTGAAATAGATACTATAGAATTTAATTTGTTTTAGTGTTTAATGTTTATTTTTCTGACATGACCTAATTTTAGTTTATAAAGAATGATGCGCTTGTGACAATTTTGTTATATATATATTTCTTTTTCTT
>NC_029789.2:120820196-120820929 GCF_000816755.2 Arachis ipaensis | reverse complement strand
CATTTTATTTTTTAATTTAATTAAAAGTTCTTAATTTTAATTAATTTCTATTAAATTAAACTAATAAAAAAGAAACGAAATAAAGGAAACAAGCATATTGATATTGACATTAAATAATAAAAAACAGAAAAAATATCTTTTTTAATTATGTTTATATTGCAGCAATTACAAACCGACGCTAAAATGAAAGGCATTTATGTTTCCAATTATGGCAGTAGATATAATCGCTGCAAAATTGAATGCTGATTTTGCGGCGGTTAATAGAAACCGTTGCTAATTGTTTACCTGCGGCTTATTTTGGAGCGGTTATACTTAGCCACCACAAAATGTTTAGCGGCGGTAATATGGGTCCAGAACCGCCGCTATCTACTGAAAATGTTGTAGTGTTTTCAATGGTGGCAATAGTCAGTGATGATCTTCCATGAGGAGAAGGCGATTGGGTTGTTGAAGTCTTTCTTGATTTGTTGAAGTCTTTCATGAGGAATGTATTGTAGTTAGATTAGTTTTTATTAGTCTTTAACTTTATTTTATCTGTGACATTAGGAAAAATGAATTTGTATTGTTTGTACTTGAATTGGGGATTAGAGAAATAAGGAGTGAGGTTAATTAGGGTTGAAAAAATGTAATTTGAGAATTTTGAGTTGTTTTTAGTACTTAGAGAATTTTGTTACACGGAATCTATCTTTTATATATACCATTTCAATTTTATTTTTTTTCGTAGATAGATTTGTCA
>NC_029789.2:120811305-120820178 GCF_000816755.2 Arachis ipaensis | reverse complement strand
TCTGGAATAGTAGCAATTAATTAAGCACATACCAGCCACTAGTATATGTGATGATGTTGTAAATAATAGGGTAAAATGCATATTGAAACTAAATGGAGCCCAAAATTACACAATTCACCCAAAAGAAAAAACGTTATATGGATCTCTCAATAGGATGTTTTTATATAAATCGAATGAGCCCCATTCGAATTATCCATTCCAACACTAATTCGAATAAGGTCAATTCGAATTACTAGAGAAATATGCAAATCGAATCTAACCAATTCGATTTATGCATGCATGAATTGTCCTATTAAATCGAATCACATTGATTCAAATTATGCATGCAACTGACGTGCCTAGTAATTCGAAACAACTTGTTTTGATTTACACCTCGTATTGTCCTTATATAATTCGACATCAGGCCTCAGGTGCGAAGGACCAGGAGGTCCATCCTGTAATGAAACCGGCGCCGTATCAGTAATATCAACTTTTCCGTCACCACTGCGATTTAGATCAACTATGAAGGACGGGGAGGCTACCACCATTGCCTCAGATGCAATCATAGACACAGATGAAGAGGCACCAACAGGCCTCGAACTAGAATAGGCTGCCGTTGTTGGAGCTTGGAGATTTCGGTTCGAACTTTCTGAGTTGGAGACCACATCTACAAGCTTGGCCAACAGCTTAGGGGTCCTGACCTCGAGAAACTTCCAATGACAATAGAACAGAACCTCCAAATTCTCGTCACTCTCTATGACAAAAGAATCATATTTCATATCATGTCGCAAAACTGAAATCGGAATTCGATAGAATAACTTCTCAACCCGTATCATGTCTTGCAACCCCTAGTTTTTGGATTATAGAATTCAGGAACTCAGCAAAGCTCGTTGTAGGTTTCAGAAAAATACTGAGGAGATCCTTATCAGTAAACTTAATTCCAAAGCGTGTTTTTTTCTTAATCGACCCTTTATAGTGCACAAACACTAAAAAACTATCCCCACTAGCCATTGTGTTTCACTCTCATGGCAGGAATTCACGTTCACATCTATATACGTTGGCATCATAGTAAATCGAATTTACTTTGTTTGATCTATATATGTTCTTGGTAATTCAAATCAGTCAAATTCAAATTATATAAGGACACTACAAGGTGTAAATTGAAACATGTTGTTTCAAATTACTAGGCACGTTAGTTGCATGTATAAGTCGAATCAATGTGATTCGATTTAATAGGACATTTCATGCGTGCATAAATTAAATTGGTTAGATTCGATTTGGATATTTCTCTAGTAATTCGAATTGACCTGATTCGAATTAGTATTGGAATGGATAATTCGAATTAGGCTCATTCGATTTATATAAAAACGTCCTATTGAGAGATCCATGTAATATTTTTTTTAGGTGAATTGTATAATTTTTGGCTCTATTTAGTTTAAATATGTATTTTACCCTAAATAATATATATGGTAAAAATTCCTCAATGATTATATGTTCATTGTCTTGGTCACGCCCATGTTGTTTTTCCAACATAAAAAGACGTGAAGGTTGGCACTGATCATAAAGTGCGTGACAAGGGAATATGTAAGGCACTGGAGACACGAATGTTATTAAAGGGAACCCGTTATGGGAGAAAGTAGCTTTACTAATAATATAGTTTGCAAGAAAAGCGAAGAATTCCAAGGTTGTTATTGTTTCTGATGATGGGATGGTGCTGATTGCATGCACAGTACACTACTACCAAGCTAAGGTAATACGCCATGATGCCCCTTGCATTGTGCAACAATATAATGTCTTTCTCACTTGGGTGTGTTTGTGTCAGTGACTACTCTCATTTGAGGAGTCTGAAACTGAATGTGTGTGTAGTAAAGGGCAAGGAATCGTTATTGATGTAGTGCGCATGTTTGCAAGAGCGTATGGATCGGAGTTGGTGAAAGTGATTGTGGGGTCAAGTGAGAGTGGAAATATTTATTTAGAAAAAGGTTGAGACTTAATTTTTTTAGTTAATAATTAGTTAATATTGCTTTTTTATTTTTGTTTATTTATTATTTTAGTGACTAATTATTTGATAAAAAAACTAATTCTCTAATAAATTATATTCATCTTTATCTTTATCTTTTATATATGTATTGTGACAAAGGTTTTAAAAATCATATCAATATTAAACTAGTAGAGTTAGATATTCAAAAATTAAAAAATTCAACCAAAGTTTAATCAGAGTTGAGCTAGAGGTACCAACTGATTTTTATTTTTAGTGATTGATTTTCAATGATTCCATCTAAAGTAATAAGTTCGATCCGATTTTTAAAACCATAATTGTGACATACAGATATTGTTTTCATAATTTTAAGAAAAAAAAAATTATTCTCTAGTAGGACTACTAAATTGTTTACAAAATATTATGTGATTAATATCTTTTGATAATTTATTTTATATTCGAATCAACACTAATTAACGCTCAATTTTATTTTCGACTAAGAATATTGCCCTAGTATTTTCTAATGTTTATTATACACGTGTCTAACAATTTGGTGATTTAAACATTTATAATATCATAAATATTATTTGTATACTAAAATCAGTTATCATGTATATTTGATAGTTTAATTTATTTTTAATGTATATTTTTATATTTTATTGTGTATTATTCTATCCTAATGACTAATTTTAATGTACACCTAACATGATTGATGTAATAATATATTGTACTTGTTATTACCATTTATTTTATACCTTCCTCTAACTTTTGGTATGAGCATTTCGAATTGATATTTTAAACTCTTATTTTCATGTTTTGAATATATTAAATATTAAATTAATACATACCTTTTAATTTTCAAATAATATTACTAGTGTATGTATATTTAAGGAAAAAATTAACATATTAAAAAATATATGCCTTTTGAAACATATAATTGTGACTAGCCAGATATAAAATGGCATGCAAACCGTGCAGCTTTAAGTGCAACCCAAGAAATGGACAAGGCTCAAGTTAGCGTAGCCATGGTCCATAAACTAATGATAGGTGATGGGTGTGTCTAGACTTAGACTCTGTTTGTTCTTTGAATCTTTGTTGCTATGACAGGCACATACAAGGTGTGGCAAAATGAGGCGACCCCTTCTAATATAGGTCCCTTTATAGGCTTTAATCCTTTTAGACTTTTAGGAATATGTTTTATATATCATATATTATATTCATGCATCAAACAGTGTATCCCGGTTTTTCATATCTTTAGCAGCTGCTTGAGTTTATTTCCCTTTTTTAGATGTTTGATATGTATAGTTCGGTGTATTAGCTTTTGCTTTTGTGTGTTCCTTGATGCTTTATTTGTCTTGTTTATGGCTGGTGCCCACTGCGCTTTTCTAATGAGTCCTTATTTATGAGTTAATCATGTCCCTCGTTCATATGTGACAAGAGTAGACTATTCCAATAATATAAATCGGAATTATTAAAAAAAAAAAGAAAAAAAAAAAGCTGAAATATATAAACAAATGTGGTTTAACTTGAGGCTTACTCTTATACCCAGATATACGTAGAGATGACAATTGTGTATATATTAAGAGAGTGATATCTTGTAAAACTTCAACTGAAATCTCGTGTACATTCAAATACCATGCATAAAGTATAATTACAATATTAATGATGTGTAATATATACAAAGAATAATCCTTCACATATATATATATATCTAAGTCTTTTTATTTATCAAATTTAACCAAATTGATCTAATATAATAATTGAAAAAAAAAAATAAAAAAAATAATTATTATAAGAGTAAAGTATATTTTTTATTTCTAACATTAATTGTTATTTTTTAAATCTGAATCACAACTAGAAAATTGTTTAATACAGACATATTTACAGACAGATTTAATTTTATTATAGACAAATTTTTTATTACCAACAAAATTATCGACGGATTACGTCCCTTTGTAAAAGTCTCGTCGAAAATTATTTACCGACGGATTTTTTTCTGTCGGTAATTTACTGACATATTTTTATCAGTTACCGACAGATTTTTCCTCGGTAAATTCTCCCCTCTATTTCCTTAGAACGTCAAACTTTTCGACGGATTTTTCGTCGGTAATTAGAGACAGGTTTGCCGATGAATTTTTTGTCGGTAATTAAAGACATATTTTTCGACAGGTTTTTCGTCGGTAATTAGAGACAGATTTTTTGACGGATTTTCCGTCGGTAAATAGCGACAGATTTTTCGTCAGTAATTGGAGCCTTGGAAAACCATTTCAAACTCTGAATACAGATAGAAAATCCGTCAATAAGGTAAAATAGAATTTTTTTTTTTTTTTAGATTTTTCCATTGCAAAATGAATACTTTAGATTTGTTTTCTAAATTTACTCCATCAAACACACTGTAAATTAAAAAAAAGAAAGCCAAAAATCACATAGATAAACATAATATTCATTACATGATACTTATAAAATTGGATGTTATTTTTCAACATTATTGACCAATATCTCATTGTCTCAATAAAAAGATACCCAAAAAAATAAGATGACCATCCTAATATTACATGGATCTTCTTCATTAACTGATGTCACAAATTACACTTAGCCCTTAAAGATGGAATAATCTAAAATATTAATAGATAACCAAATTGCATTGGCAGCATCAAACTCCACATTGAAAGTTGGTCTTGGCATCTCCCTGACTGAAATAGAATTAAAACCTCTCAATGCTGAAGATATGATGAATAGATAGCCATAAACCTGTAAATAGTTTAGCTCTAAAAGGAAATCCTGCACCAAGAATGAATGCAAGAGCCAATCCCAAAACCAAACTCATCTGCAATATAATTGTTTGTTAGTCTTGCAGCTAATTTAATTGAGCAAAGATTAGGATCTTTTTTGTTTAAAAATAGCAATGTAAAGAACCTGTAATACTCGAGCTTGTCATAGTCCTTGGCAGCAATTGCGCATGCAAGAATCGCCTGCAATCAACTTGATATTCTCAATAGAAGTTATGAACAAAAATAGATTGCAAGTAGAGAATTTCAGCCAATATATCAGGAAAATAAGATTTACCCGTTACTCTACTATATGCAGAACCGGACCTTCAATCATACCTTAGCCACAAAAGCCATGATGGGAAAGCCTCCTTGAAGCCAAAGAAAGAATAGTGAATTATCTGCAGTTGCAACAATAAAAAATGGTATTGGCTGATACATATTTTACCTTTTTAACACAGAAAAAATGGTGCATTTACCCGAAGCAATAGATGGAGCGCCAAACCTAAAGGCTTGCTGGTTTGAGTTACATGTAACAGGTGCTTATAAGTTATAACCATTAAATAATAAATTAACATTTCAAATAAAAACAACATATCTAAATAATTACATTACACTACTATATATGTCACACAACAGGTATGTGGCACAAATCAAATTTTGTCCACTATGCCCTACAGCCTACACCTATACTTTCACTGACTTTAGCAGAGAAATCTTACTGAGCCTAATATCCCATGAATAATGAGTTATCTAGTTCTATGCTATGGCATCCAGCAATTAAAATCTACTCATCAGTGTTAAGAAGCCAAGTAATCAACTTACTTTGCTCTTAGCACTTTCAATTACTTCAAATATGATATTTGAAGTTAGAGATAGCAAACATAGAGGAAATGAAATATATATATATAATTAAGTATAAATAAATCAATAACCATCTAGAAATTGTGAAAGACTTACCTGAGTGATGGACCAGCTCATTAGTAGGGAGGTAACAAGCACATGATTCCGGGTCTGTCATAAAACATATATAAGTAACTTTTCAATAAATAACACGGCCGAAAATTCAATTAAAAGATAAATTAAATGAAATTTTAAGAGTTGAAATTTGTCTTAACCTCAGGGAAACTCCATAAGATGCCCCAAGTCAGGCACAACCTAGAACCTATCTGTGGCAAGGTTGGTGAAATTGGAGACCGGACAAGCCCTTCATCATTGAATTAGAAAGGATATTAAGGTCAATAAACAAGCATTCTCTAATAATGCTACCAGCATGATGGAACCCAAAATTGAAGAGTAGTAAGATATGTAAGGACAAAATTGAAGAGTGAAAAAAGATGGTACCAGCATTATGGAACCCAAAACCAGAACAAATCTGGATTCTGGAGTCGATATTCAATTCTGAAATGGTGAACCCTCCAAGGGATGAGATAAGGAAGATAAGGATGCAGTTACATTGAATTATTGCGAACATTGAATCCAAGAGGCTTGGCAGCTTCCTCAATTTTCGACATGATTTCGTTCGGAGGATGTTGTGAAGTAAAATGTGTTTCTCTCTTTACAACTTCCTATAATAATTTGATTTGAGAAAATATAATTAAACAAGCTAAGCATCATTAATCATTTCTCATTAACCATTATCAACATTTCTCTAATCAACTACAATCACATAGATAAAAAATAATTCTCTTAAAGTGAGTTTTCATGCAAATTATAAATAAATTTGTTAAGATGATCAAATTAAAGATCAAATATTAGATTTTACTTACTGTTTGCTACTCAAATAAGCTGTCAAAGTTAAAACTTTGTGATCTTGAAATGAGTTCAAAAGCATTCATTGAAACCGGTTTCTCTTTTCTCTCTGTCACTAGATTTTCCTACACATAAATCAAAGAGAATTAACTTAATGACATTTGTACAGATCAAAACTCTCTTATGATAAGCAAATTAAATGTTTTAATCAAATAAAGTAGTACCTTAGAATCATCAAAAGCAGCAGTTACATCATCTACATTTACATCTTCTTCCTCTGTAAAACTGAATTTTTTTTTATAGTTTCAATCACTAACATAAATGATAAATACCAACTGGGTCTCTGGAAGTGAGGAGCAGCAGTTATAAACATTGACTAATAGCTTTTGATGTAGTAGACTAACACCATCAAAATACTTTCCACTCCTTAAACTTAAATTACTACAACGGGTTTTGGTTGACCCTTGAAATGATGAATTTCTTATATGTCACACTGTATAATAAATTAATAGTGTATATAGACTACTATATACAGAAGCTAAGCCTAATAAGAGTAATAAGAAAGAAAGAACAAGTCACGTGATCTTACTATTTCATGCTCCTTTATTTTAAATTTCTATCATTATTATTATTCTAACTTGTCACAAAAATAAACTCTAACCTAAGCTTTTTTAAACTCGTTAGTTAACAAGTCATGAATTCTAACACATGCTTTTCCCATATATGATTATTGACTATTGGAAAGGCTGACTAGTGAATCATTCAAAACTTGTGTTATATTATACATAATTTCTAAAGACAATACGAAATTTGCATTAGGAGCAGCTTTTCATGATATTTATTCTTGGGGATATGTGATGCGGAATATGGACATTAATATCGTGGCATAGAATCTCGATCCTGTTAAGAAAAAGAAGGTAGAAGTAAGAATACAGCAGCTAATCAATCCTATGGTAATTCACTCAAATTTGAAAGTAAAATAATGCCAACAAAATAGAAATAAACAAATGTTTATGACTTCGTAAACATGCAGCAATTATCCACAGATCTAAGGTCAGTCATTCTGAGAGGAGCAAGGGCACAAAGAATTCATGAATAGCTTATTAGTTACCTTAGCTAGCAGAGAAGATATTCCAATATAGCTTAGCTGGCAGAGAAGCCTCTGTAATTCATACTTAGTTACCTTATTTGAGAAATAGCCAGGCTCAATTGAAGGCCATTCAGGTTTTCATTAAATAAAGAAACTGAATTTATATGGTTATCAAGCTTATAGTACAAGTGAATTCAGAAATAGTACATTGATCCCCTATATGCATTGAAACTAGGCATGGCTTAATAAATTCATTGATTGATGGTTCCCCTATCTACATTCTGATGGATGTCAAATGTTGGGTGATGAGGTAAGTGAGTGTTGAAAATGCATAGAGCAAGCAAGCAAGAAGGTTCTCTTCCAAAAAGGAAAATTGCAGAGGTTGGCGAGCCAAAAGATAGAACCTCAACGTATTTTTCCTTAGAGAAATTTCCTGTGTCAAAACAAACACTTAAAAATCCAGAGGATTTCCCTAAAGACATTGCACAATTTTGGTGATTTTTCATATATTTTCCAACCGGTTATCCGAACCCATTTTTATTTTTCAATTCAAGCCACAAAACTACCCATATGTCCGCGCCACATCCAAAATATCGCCGCCGCAATATCTTAGATTTCAGTGGCCTGTTTAGATCAAACATCAATCATATTTTTACAATTACAAAATGTGGTTTCTTGTGAGTGACAAACTCACTTCACAGCTCACTAATGAAAGTTACTATTAAAAAATCTTCATCATTCACATTCCCTAGTCGACACAAGCAATTACCACCGATGAAATTGATCATTCAGAATGCCGCATTAAAAGATATACAAATAAAAGAAAAATTGCATTTGACCTAAACAAAATTGAAATTTGAAAGACACTAGAGCTAATACATTCAAAAAATCAAAAGGTGCACTTGAGCCATTCATAACCAATCAGCAAAACTTTTTAGCAAATTACAGAATTAATAAAAAAAAAATTACCAGATTTCATGTCAACGCGGTCAATTCTTCCATACTATGAGAACAATCGCTTGCCAGGTTTTCATTTAAAATGACATTAAAAGGAAAAAAGATTACTATAATTCATAGATCAGATCAAGCTACACAAATCGGAAAACCTAGCTAGGAATATATGTCACAAAAAACATGGATATTTAAATACATGGATACAATAGTTGTTGAAAAGATAAGCTATGTGGCAGAGAGATCTCTGCGACGACGGCGATGAAGGGAGCAGACACGATGAGAGCGGCAGAGAGGGTTCTGCGACGATGGCGATGAAGGGAGCAACGTGACGAGAGCGGCGGCGGAAGGGCTC
>NC_029789.2:120796816-120811228 GCF_000816755.2 Arachis ipaensis | reverse complement strand
GTGGGAGCGGCGGAGAGAAGAAGGAGCTCGTTGACAGAGAGAAGCTCGTTTGATTTGTGTGGTGTGAATGGAGCTCGATAGGATGGGCACAATGCTAGGTTTAACTCAATTTTTTCGACAGAATATTTTAAATTACAGACAGATTTCTGTCTATAATAATTTAACAAAACGCAGTATTTTGTAAAATCTGTAATAATTTATACAGACGGATTTTCCGTCGGTAATTATTTTGCACGAAAAAATTAATTTTTTTGATAGAATTATCGACGGATTCTCTTTTCCGTTTGTAGTTTATGCTAATTCATTTTCTTTTGTTTCCGACAGATACTTCCTCGCAAAATATGTTTGTATTTCCGTGGAATAAAATCTGTCAGAAATATCCGTCTGTAATAAATAGTTTTCTAGTAATAAATATTGTAACACCCCATTACCCTAAACCTTACCTCTAGCCGTAAAGTAAAGGATAACAAAGTGTCATGACAATTTTAAGACTTATAAAATATAATATAGGTTCAAGAATTTATATAACTAGAAGCCCGATGAAGGAATAAAGCTCAAAGTCGCATGTAGCGGAATTACGAAACGCGAAGCGTTCACACACGATAACTAATCACGTAGGTACGAACAGAACAAGACAAATAACTATAAAACCTTGTAGATAGCTCCAGGATACACAAGGTAATCATTAAATTAAACAATATATATATATATATACACGTAAGGCTTCTTTGTTTATAACAAATTCTATGCTACCCATGGGCATCATCATTTATAGAAGAATATATTGGGATTGAATAGATTGTAAATCAATATCATCATCAGTTTGATAAAATGGTTGAGAAATGTTTGAATTATTTTGTACCCCTGAAATATTAATTCCAGAATTTGCGGATCTGGGAATTTTAGTTGAAAAATGAGATTGTGAAGTCACAGAAAAAGATTTTATTGTTGAAACAAAATCATTAGATGTTCCTGCTTTAGATCTGGAAGAAAAGGAGTTTCGTCTGTCAAAGAAAATCTCTACTCTTCCTGATTCATCCTGTTTTATTTCTCGTAAGAGATGTGCTTGTCTAGGTTGTGTTGGAATGACTCGATTAATTGACCATGACTGAGGAAGGTCAATTTTATCCCACTTTATGAGCCTTGGGAGTTGGGACCGTGACATTGGCCTTTGTCATGTCTGTGACGAACAAAGTAGTTTCACGATTACTGGATTTAAGAAGGACTCTAGAATTACAAGTGTTCATGACCTTGTCAAAAGAGGACTAGTCACAGCCTGCGGAGTATAGGCCGCCTAGTCAAACTTAATACAACAGAATTTTGGAAGTTTAAAACAGCTTGTACAATTTACCTCTCAAATCAAATCTTTAAGGTCATAAGGTCTAAGATAAAAAGGTGAGAGAAAGTACTACAACAAAATAAAACAGAAATAAACAAGGAAGAATGATGAGCGGATATTTTATACCCTTTTTAGTACTGTTTTCTTAGTGTTTTTAGTTATATTTTATTAAGTTTTATTATGTTTTAGTAGGCTTTAGTGCAAAATTCACTTTTTGGATACAACTTTGAGTTTTTGTATTTTTCTTATAATTTTAGGTAATTTTTGGGTGAATTTGGCTAGTTTTGGCAAAGTCTAATTCAGAGGCAAAGAAAAGAGTGTAGATGTTGTTAGATCCTGACCTTCATGCATTCAAACGAGCATTTATGGAGTTACAGAGGTCTAATTGATGCGCTCTTACTTCCAGGACTTTCCAACAATATATAATGGTCTATACTTTTCTTTAGAGACGACCGCTCAAAACGGGCGTTGAACGCCCAACTTACCCCCTTTCTGGCGTTCAACGCCCAAACAGGACCAACCTCCCAAGTTGAACGCCCAAGCTGACGCCACCAAGGGAGCAAAGAAGCAGTGTGGACAGTGAACGCCCACTCAACCAAGTTGGACACCAAGCTCAGCCCAAACACTCACCAAGTGGGCTCAGAAGTGGATTTTCGCACCTTAACTTAGTTTATCTTATTTTTGTAATTTTTAATTATTAGTAATATCTTTTAGATCGAGTTTTTATTATAAATAAAGGACTTCCTTCCTCCTGACGATGATGCCTCCCAGGAGGGGAGAAACACAGCCACATTACTTTACACCTTCTTAATCTGTCTTCTTTGTAAAACATGAGCGGCTGAACTTTTTAGGTTAAGGATAGGAGCTCTGCTCTTTCCTATAGATCAATATCATTACTTTTCTACTTTAATATATGTTTTATTCCATTCTATGATGCATTGTCGTTTTTCATCCTTATGAATCTGGGGTGGAACTGGCGTATGACCCCTTATTCTACATGAGTTCTTGCGAGTCACAGGATAGTATTGAGCTGCAGTTTGAGAATGTATCACAGATTCCAACAAGTTATATGGGCTAATTGGGATATGTGACATAAAATCTCGTTAGTCATGGGTAATTGAGGTTTATGTGGCACTAAGGCTAGAATCATAGAGCTTCATTCTCCGATCCGGAAGATCCGACATTGTTTGTGGCGTTTTGAGTAGGATTGTCAGAGATTGAATTGCGTGAGCGTCACCCTCATCTAGACTGAACTACCACGGCTGGTGTTTGGCTTGGATTAGAGGAGATTAATGACCACTGGCCCTGGCTTAATCACTTACAGCCTTGCCATTGAATGAATCACTCATTGTTAAAGTAGTCAGTACGAAGTATTAATCTGGAAAAACAAGTATCTCCAAGGCCTTAACTGATTTCCCATTATTGTTTCTACACCAACTCAGTATTGCTTTCTTTATTGTTTTGTTTATGCGCCTACAACAACAACAATTATCTTTCTATTCGCCTGACTAAGATCTGCAAGATAACCACTGCTTGCTCACTCCAGCGATCCTCGTGGGATCGACCCTCACTCACCTGAAGTATTACTTGGACGACCTGATGCACTTGCCAATTCTGTTGTATGAGTTTCATTTTCGGAGACCAAGTTTTTGGCACCGTTGTCGGGGATTGTTCGAGATTTACAAACTACCGGTTGTCTTACTCCTTAGATAAGGTACTTTTTACTAGTTTTTCTTTTAATCTCTTTTCTTATTATTTTTCGAAAACTCTTTAAAAATTCTTTTAAAAAATTTATTGTTTTTATCATCTTTTTCTTTTGTTTGAGTCCGATATCAATTTTTAAGTTTGGTGTCCTTTTGATTTTTGTTGATTTGTCTTTTTTTTATTCTTGAAAATTGTTCTTTGTTTCTTTTCTCTTTTTCTAAATTTTCCTTGTGTTTTCTTTTGTTTGATCCTAAAATTTTTAAGTTTGGTGTCTTTTAGTGTTTTTCTTTTAGATTTTCAAAAATTAGTGTAGTTTGATTTCAAAATTTTTAAGTTTAGCGTTTTCTTTTTCTTTCTTTTTCTTTTTGAATTTCAAAAATTTTAAAAATCCTTTCTTTTAAATTTTCGAAATTTTGAAATAAAATCTTGAATCTTTATCTTATCTTTATCTAAATTCAAATTTTAAGTTTGATGTTTCTTATTAGTGATTTTTAAAATTTTCAAATCATATCTTGTCTTTCTTGATTCTTGATCTTTATCTTGTTTATCTTTTGATTTTTAATTCTCACTTTAGTTATCTTATTTTTAATTTCAAAATTTTAAGTTTGCTATTTTCTCTTTATTTTCTTTTAAAATTTTAAAACTTGGTGATAACTTTTTATTTAAATTTAATTTTCTTGCTTATCTTTTCTTCTTTGATCTTTATCTAATCTTTTTTTTGGTTTTAAAATTTTGTTATCTTATCTTTCTTTTAAAATTCAAATTTTAAAAGTTTAGTATTGTGTTAGTTTTTCTCTTTTTTTCAATTTTGAAATTCAAAAATCTCTCTTTTGACTTTCTCTTTCCAATTTTCAAAATTTTTCAAAATCAAATCTCCTATCTTAATTCTCAAATCTTATCTTATTTTGTTTCTTTTTCTTGACTCTTTCTATCTAATTTTTAAATTTCAAAATCTTATCTTGACTATTTCTTCTTTAATTTTTGAAAATTGCCTTTTTAATTTCAAATCTTTTTAATTAATTGTTTGCTTTATCTAGTTTTAATTTTAAATTTGGTGTTTCTTTAGTCTTTCTTTTAAATTTGAATTTCAAAATCTTTAAATTTTCAAATTTTATCTTATCTTATTTGACTTTTTCTTTTCAAATTTAATTTTTCAAATCTTTGATTGAATCTTTTATTTTAAATTTTAAAATTTTCAAAATCAAATCTTCTATCTTATTTTTAAATCTTGTTAGTTAGTTGTTTATTTTGTTCTATCTTAATTTCAAAAGTTGTTGTTATCTTTTACTTTCTTTTTGAATTTCAAAAATTTTAAACCTCTTTCTTCCTATTTTTTTTAATTTTTCATATTTTCTAAGTTATTTTTATTTCATTTTATTTATTTTTGAATTTTTTTAATTATTTTCAAATTAAAAAAAAAATTTTGGGTATCTCACTGGGAGTCCTCTAGACTTTTACATAGAGACTCCCATTTTTCTTTGTCTCTTATTTGTGTATACAGGAACACCAAAGTCGCTATGGATCCGAAGGGGAAAACACAAATCAGGAGAACCGTGGGCTCTCCTGGCTTCTATGAATTTAAGGCCAGCATAAACCTGATGACGCTAATACAGCAAAATTTCCAGTTTCATGGAAGTCCATAGGAAGACCCTAAGAAATTCATCTCCGACTTCCTGGAGTTCTGTGACACTGTAGAGAGTAATGGAGTAGACCCCCAAGTCTCCAGGCTATTACTCTTCCTATTTGCGGTGAGGGGCCAAGCACTGGATTGGTGGCATGCTGAACCCAGGGGAAGTTTGAACACTTGGGAGAAGCTTGTTAACAAATTTCTGAACAGGTTCTCTCCCTCGCAAAGGCTGACTAAGTTAATAACAGACGTTCAGACCTTCAGATAGAAGGCAAACGAGTCCCTCTATGATACTTGGGAGAGGTACAAGCTGATGTTCAGGGATTGCCCCCCATATGTTCTCAAGTTGGGGCAAGACAATCATCTTCTATGAAGCTATCTCTGAGATGGTCAGGAGGTCAGTAAATCACTCTGCAGGCAGTTCTCTATACTTTATAGAGACACACGAAGAGGCAGATGATCTCATTGAGATGGTTGTCAATAACCAGTATTTATACTCATCTGAGAGGACTCCAGTTAGGAAGGAAGCTCAAGGGTGGAGGAATCACTCTAGTAGAGTTGAAGTTGAACACCCCGAAGGGGACAGGATTGAAGTTGAACGCCCCGGAGGGGGCAGAGAGGAGGTTGAACGCTTGAAAGGGAGTAGCAGGGGCGTTAAACACCCTGAGAGGGGGGAAGGCATAAGCGCCAGTTCAGAGGACATCCCCCTTAGACATCCTGAAAATCCCTTTCCAGTTACTCTGGACGCTCATCCTGCATCACCCAAGGCCCCAGAGTACAGAGCTAAGTTGCCATACCCTCAGACACTTCAAAGACCTTCTAACACTCTCTCCAGAGACACAGAGGTGCATCCAATAAAAGAGAGTAAGGCCCTCATCAGGACAAAAGAGGCTGAGCCTAAGGTGGTACACACTGTTGAGGAATTAAATGAAGAAGAAGCTCAAGAAGAGGCTAGAAGCACACTGTTACATGCCCCTCTTATGGGAAGAAAGCCTAAAGTTCCACACCCTCAGACGCCCCAAAAGGAGACCAAGGACGAGCACTACTCAAAATCAGGAAGTCTCTAAGAAGTTACAAATCAATATTCCTTTTGCTGAGATTTTGGAACAAAGGTCTCTCTCTAATGGAAGAAACCTCATTGATGCTGAGAGAGGCGAATTGATGCGGAGATTACATAAGGATTATATGGTTTTCAAGGTCTTTAAACCTCCAAGACCCCTTGACAAAGGAGGTACCTGCATGCAGAGTGCAATGCTGAAGCCTCCTCCCTTAGCAAAAACTCATACAGTTTCCTCAGACATCAAACCTAAGTTTGGTGTTGGGCAGTCACTACCCACCAGGGAGGAAGGTCCCAAGAGGAAGATGCATAGGGGATGGAGAAACAATCCAACCCCTACCCTAACAAGCAAAGAGAATCACTCTGATAACAATACCAAAAAGGTTGTTAGGAGGAATTCACATCCGAGGGCATTAATCTTCTCCTCTTCTCCCATGGAGTCATTTCTTTTAACCAACTGGAAGAAGAGGAAGAAATTCAACAATCAAGTGTCAAGCTAATGACATTAAAGAAGCGTTTGTTGGGAGGCAACCCAACCATAAGTATCATATAGTATTTTCTTCTTTTCTATTTTTCTTTCTGTTATTTTAGTTTGATTTCATATTATTTTATTTTCTATTGTTTTTCATAGTTTTCTTAGTTTTTCTAACATTTGAGATCATGTGTAGCCATTAGAACAGAAACAGGAACGCATAAGGAGAAAAATATAGCACCCTAGAGGGTACCCCTTCCTGGCGTTCAATGCTAGAAGGGAGGAGAAAGCTTGTGTGTTCAACGCCCGTAAGGGAGGCAGCCCTGGCGTTTAACGCCAAGAAAGGATAGATTTTTCTTTGCTTGGGGACAAGCAAAATTTTTAAGTTTGGTGTTGCAGAGCGAGCTCAAGGTGTACATTATCATCAATGGTACCAAAGGAAGGTGAAACATCTTCATAGAAGAGCCTGAGCAACCATCAGCACTAAGGTGGTCGAGTTTCATTCCCCCTTCTTTCTGTTTTTCAGTATTTTATCTTATTTCCTGTTCTCTATTCTAGCTTTTGCATGATCACTACTAGGATTTTCTTTGCTTTTTAGTCTAGTAGTTCAAATTTTGAATTTTTTTTTTGGATTTAAGATGTCTCATATATCCCACAACAAGCTTAAAAGAAAATTTTTTGAAAAAGGAGTAGTAAAATACACAATATCTTGAGTATATCATAAGTTATTCCAATTATTTAAGATGAGGTGGTCTTATCTTTATTTTCTGAATGTATGAATTAACTGTGTATATTTGATATTGAAGTTAAGTATGCTGGCTCTTGAAGAACAGTGAATTTAGAGAAGTATTATTGGTTATCTGAAAAATAAAAAATATTGATTCTTGAAGCAAGAAAAAGCAGCAAAAAGAAAAAGAGAAAAATCAAAAGAGAAGAAAAAGAAAGCTCAAAAGAAAATTCGAAAGAGCAAGGATCCAAGGCTTTGCGCATCAATGGTCAGGAGGGTCAAAAATTGGCCTAAAAAGCTCAAATGAGTTGCTATCCCTAACTAAATGCTTGTGGTGTGAAGGTGTCAAGTAAAAAGCTTGAGACTGAGTAGTTAAAATCATGATCCAAAAACTAAAGAGTACGCTTAAGAACTCTGGGCACCACTGTCTGGGAATTTAAGCAAAGCTAAATTCGAATCCAAAGGGTTCTCCTAGTTAAGTGCCTATGGCATTTATGTATATGGTGGTAATACGGGAAAACAAAATGCTTAGAGTCACGGCTAGGCTTAAAAGGTGCAAAGAACCAAAAGAAACTGTGTTCAAGAATCAAGAAGAGCTAAAAGAAGAGAATCAATAATATCATCCGGATTCTAGTTCCAAGGGATGCCAATACTTCTGAGCTTCAAAGGAAAGTGAGATGCCAAAACTGTTCAGAAGTAAAGAGCTAATAGCCCCATTCAATTATTTGGAACTTAGTTTCATTAACAATTCTGAGACTTATTGTATCTTTCTCTTCTTTATAGTGGGCTAATAAAGTGATTATTGAGTTGATAAAGTATGAATATGGATGATTATTGAGTTGATAAAGTTATTGTTGCACTTCCAATTATCTAAGATACGAGTTTCCCTAGGTAGAAGCAGTGGCTAGCCACCACGTGCTCCAGGTTGAGACTCGATACTCTGCTGACCCTATGTCGTAAGTGTAACACCCTACCACACAGAGCTTTACGCTTAAGTCGTAAAACAGAGGTGGTGTGGTATTACAACCTCTAAAATAAAATGCATATATATATATATATATAATAGCAGAAGAATTATTATATGCTAGGAGCCTTGAAGAATAGAGGAAATAGAGATCGCGAAATAAAAGCGCTCGAGATACGAGTTAACTTGCGTGCTAAGAAAGCTACCGCTGTTAAGTGTAAAGTAACCCAAAACAGGAACAGAGAGTCAAAGATACAAAATAACAAGCTCCTAACTAAGCGTGCGAAGTCAAGACTGGCCGGAGAATATACACACATATATACATATATATACATATCCAAAACCCAAATGTACATAAACAAAATCCTGCCTCTCCATACACCTCTAGGAGGATCAAAAAGAATAAGTTATGTGGAGAGAAAGCTAAGTACATATATATACATCATAGCATAACAAAATAACCCAGTAACCACTCCGCTTCAAGAGTCCAGACGCCTAACGAGATGCCTCTCGACCTGCATCTGAAAAACAACAACATAGTATAGAATGAGAATCGGAGGTTCTCAGTGTGGTAAAGGTGCCACACACATAATATATAAGGTCCTGGGATTGCCAGAGGCAATCTTAGAACGCTGACACTCAGATTATAGAGCTTAAAGTATTAAACAGAAGCTATAAAAGGTGGTTTTCTAAGAATACCTAAACTTGACTTGACTTAACCTTAAATCTAAACCCCATATTGCCGTTCCTCCATACCTCCACTTCCTTCAGTATTTCACAAACAGTTAAACAGGTATAAGCAAGCACAAGAAGGTTACAAATACAGCAGGTAACAATTACACATTCAACATGGCAAATACAGTTAGGCACACCCAACTAATGCACAAGCAAGTAATTCAAGTAAAATGCAGATGATGCATGCCTGTCCTATGGCAGATGAGGCTCATCTGTCGGTTATCCAGCCAACCCAACAAGTCTGAATTGTCCTTAGACTGTCCCGCGACGTGCATCCCCAATAGTCTATGCATAGCTTTATCTCAAATAATCAATATTACTCAATGTGGGTAACATTCCTGGGAATTTATATAGTGCCCGGTCACACTTACGTCGTAGGGTCAACAGAGTATCAAGTTTTCAACCTGGTACACGTGGTGGCAAGCCACGGCACTTAATCCAGGGAACCTCGTATCTCAGATCATTAAATTATTCAAGCCATATAAATAATTCAATTATAATTCATCAACATCACCATCATTCTCAATCGACTAGCAACCAATATCATCTTACAAACAAATCACCAAACCAAACCAAGCATATTCATCAACCCATTACTAAATATTAAATATACACCTGCATTCCAACTTATCCTATGGTCATCTAGCCTAAGTTTTAACAGAACATTATATATTAAATGCAAGAAACCTAAACCATACCTTAGCCGATTCCCAAGTATTATTCCAAGATAATTTTCCTAAAAGAACACAGCCCTCAAAACCTCAACTAATCCGCTTCCTCCAAGTTCCAGTAATCAAAATTTTGAGCTCCAATTATTTATTTACAACCTAATACACATTTATAACACATATATACCCAATTTAATACTCAAAGCTCAAATTCAATGAAATTAAAATAGAATTATGGTTTTTTCACCTTACCCAAGCTTCACATAAGTAAGAGTGAACATTTTCCTCAAGCTAATTGGATCATAAAACATCAAAGAACAAAGAAATTCAATATCCCCACTTAATTTTCCAAAATTGGGGAAAAAGATGGCTGGGAACAGAAAAACGAGTTACCTATGAAATTGTTCTGGTAAAATTGTAGAGTTCGATGCGGTGGACGCGTGGCCGCAAACGGTACAGCGATCGGAGCTCGGACGGAGGAGTTACGGCGTGTTAAAGGTTGCTGTTAGGTTTGGCGTTCTCTTCCTCCCTGGGAGCATTGCTGCTTCTGTTACGTTAATGAAGGGAAATGAGCTTTTAGGCTCATTTAAATGCTGGCCGGTTGGGCCCATGGGCCTGGTTTGGGCCCAGTTCGACCGGTTTGGCCCGTTCGGTCCAATTTTGGGCCGATTTCTTCGAAATTGGTGTCAAAATTCTCGTTTTGACGAGCTCTATTCTAATTTAATATCACATTTCTAATCCTCCTTATTAAAAACTAATTTTATTGACTAATTATTTTACTAATTTAACCGGGGTTTACATCCTACCCACCTAATAAAGAATTTTGCCCTCAAAATTCAAATTCAATTACCTGAAAAGAGATGTGGGTAGTCCTTTCGCATATCTGATTCGAGTTCCCAGGTATGTTCCTCGATACCAGCTCGACTCCAAACTATTTTTACCAATGATACTTCCTTCTCGCATAATTGTTTAATATTAGTATCATCAATTCTCACTGGAATTACTGGAAGTGTTAGATCTTCTCTTACTTGAACTGGTTCCAGTTCTAGAACATGACTTGCGTCAGGAGTATACTTCTGAAGCTATGACACATGAAACACATCGTGCAAATTCGAAAGATACGGTGGTAAGGCAATTCTATAAGCCACTGGTCCAATTCTCTTCAGGATCTCAAACGGTCCAATATAACAGGGATTTAGTTTCTTAGTCTTAATAGCTCTTCCCACTCAAGTGGTTGGTGTAACTTTTAGAAAGACATGTTCTCCTTCTTTGAACTCCAAAGGCTTTCGCCTCTGATCAGCATAGCTATTTTGGCGGCTTTGGGCTATAAGCATTCGACTACGAATTTTCTTTATCTGTTCAGTCATTTCAGCTATCATCTCAGGCCCTAATAAACTCCTTTCTCCAGTTTCATACCAACACAATGAAGATTGACATTTCCTGCCATACAGAGCCTCATATGGAGCCATTCCGATGCTCGCATGATAGCTATTATTATAAGAAAATTCTATTAGTGGCATATACCGATCTCAGCTCGCTGGCTGGTCCAAAACACAAGCCCTTAGCATATCCTCCAAGGTCTGAATAGTTCTCTCTGACTGACCATCTGTCTGAGGGTGATACACAGTACTCAAGCTTAACTGAGTCCCAAATGCATGCTGAAAAGCTCCCCAGAACCTTGATGTAAAACGAGGATCCCTGTCAGATATAATGGTAGAAGGCACACCATGTAACCTGACAATCTCTTTGATATACATTTGAGCCAATTCCTCCATTGTGCAATTTATTCGGATAGGAAGAAAGTGAGCTGATTTCGTCAGTCGATCTACAACCACCCAAATAGCATCACAACCAGACCGGGTTCTAGAAAAACCTATCACAAAATCCATTGCGATACTCTCCCATTTCCATTGTGGAATCTCTAAAGGCTGAGGGTCCCTGATGGTCTCTGATGCTCAATCTTAGCCTTCTGACACGTTAAACATTTAGATACGTGCAATGCCACATCATTCTTTATACCTGGCCACCAGAACATCACTTTCAGACCCTGATACATTTTAGTGCTCCCTGGATGAATTGAAAATTCGCTCTTATGAGCTTCCTTCAAGATACTCTGTCGCAGGTCTCCAATATCTGGCACAACAATCCGGTTCTTGAACTTCCGCAAACCATCCTGTCCTTCTGACACTCTCCACTATTTTCCTAGATGATAATTCAATTCAAAATCATAATCTTTCAGAAGCTCCATCCACCTCCTCTGACGCATATTTAACTCTTTCTTCTCAAAAAGATACTTCAAACTCTTATGGTCTGAGAAAACATGAAACTTAACGCCATAGAGGTAGTGCCTCCAGATCTTTAAAGCAAACACAACAGCAGCAAGTTTTAAATCATTTGTCGAATAGTTCATCTCATACGGCCTTAATTGCCGTGAGGCATATGCTACAACATTCTGGTGCTGCATCAGAACGCACCCCCAAGCCCTTCAACGATGCATCACAGTACACTTCAAACGGCTCACTTGGTTCAGACAATACTAACACGGGTGCAGTAGTCAATCTATGCTTTAATGCTAAAAAACTCTCTTCACACTCTGGGTCCAAATAAAAAGCGTATCCTTCCTAGTCAACTTAGTTAAAGGTAAGGCGAGCTATGAAAGTTCCTTAATGAATCTCTGATACTATCCCGCCAAACTTAGGAAACTTCTAATCTCTATTACTGAAGTTAATCACTCCCATTTCATCACTGCTTCTACCTTAGCAGGATCCATGGCTATTCCCTGCTTACTCACCACGTGACCAAGAAACTTTACCTCGCTCTTCCAAAACTCACATTTAGATAACTTAGCGTATAATTTCCTGTTTCTCAGAATTTGTAATGCAGTTCGTAAGTGATCAGCATGCTCCTCTTCAGTCTTAGAATAAACAAGAATATCATCAATGAAGACAATAACAAACTTGTCCAAATACAGCCGGAAAATCCTGTTCATATAATCCATAAATACTGCCGGGGAATTAGTTAACCCGAAAGACATCATTGTATACTCATAATGACCGTAACATGTCCTGAAAGCAGTTTTCGGAATATCCTCATCTCTAACCCTTATCTGATGATACCCGGATCGCAGATCAATCTTAGAAAACACACCGGCACCTTGTAACTGATCTATTAGGTCGTCAATTCCAGGTAACGGATATTTGTTCTTCACAGTGTTCTTATTCAATTGCCGATAATCAACACACAAGTGCATACTCCCATCCTTCTTCTTTACCAATAACACTGGTGCTCCCCACGGAGAAACACTTGGTCGGATAAAATGCTTACCCAAGAGATCTTTCAGCTGAGCCTTCAGTTCAGCCATTTCTAAAGGTTACATCCTGTAAGGAGTAATCGAAATTGGACCGGCTCCAGGCACCAACTCAATTGCATATTCAACCACCCGATTAGATGGAAATTCATTAATATCATCCGGAAACACATTTGGAAATTCACATACAACCGGAATCTGCTCTAAACTCTTATCATCACCTGATACTCCCACAGTTAATAACATAACACCCTGACATTCAGTTCTAGAATAGTTTACTATCATAGAGTTCAAATAATAACTATTCGCCACAGCCAGCACTTCTGACCCTTCCGGCATAAACTGTACTGACTTCTCAGAACAATTAAGCAAAACATGGTTCTTAAATAACCAATCTCCCGACTATCACAGCGTCACCTGCCTGCAGGATACATCGTGTCCCCTGTCACCAATACTGAGCCTCACCTTGCAGTTGATAAGTTCCAAATTCAACCCATTGCTCCTCAGGAACCTGTTGGGCCTGCAACGACCGTTCCATAGCTTGAATCCAATTATCTGCTTCAGTGGGATTTGAGGTTCCCCTGAAGGTCGGAGGGTGAACTTTCAGAAATATAGCAAGTGTCATAGGACCGTCCTCATCATTATTGATCCCGTGATTACCCTGGTTTATCTTATTACCCAGTGCCTCAGCTGTTGCCTGCATAGCTGCAGCCATATTTCCCAGAGTAGCCATAAAGTCTACTGGATCATTCCCTACCGGGTTAGGAGTAACGATGCCTATCCTACCTCTACCTCGCCCGCGACCGCGTCTGCGAGTCAACATCTGGTCCTTATACACACTAAACAAGTGATATTAAGTTGATCAGTCTTAATATCGCAGGTCTAATGCTTTAAGTTCCAAATGCATGCTCACAAACGTTTATGCCATATATCAATTATATATCCTAATAGCACATAAACACATGCTCAGAGAATGCACAGAGGCACAATCAGTCCGTTTTTCAGGCTCTATAGGAACAAACTACTTTGATACCATAATGTAAGACCCTACCACACAGAGCTTTACGCTTAAGTCGTAAAACAGAGGTGGTGTGGTATTACGACCTCTAAAATAAAATGTATATATATAATAGCAGAAGAATTATAATATGCTAGGAGCCTTGAAGAATAGAGGAAATAGAAATCGTGAAATAAAAGCGCAACGCTCGAAAAACGAGTTAACTTGCGTGCTAAGAAAACCATAACTATTGAACATATGATAACAGAAGTAGGAATAGAGTGCCAAAGATACAAAATAACAAGCTCCTAACTCAGCCTGCGAATTCAAGACTGGCCGGAGAATATTTACACATATATACATACATATCCAAAACCCAAAAGTACATATACACAATCCTGCCTCTCCATAAACCTCTAAGAGGATCAAAAGAACAAGTTATGTGGAAAGAAAACCAAGTACATATATATACATCATAACATAACAAAATAACCCTGTAACCACTTCGCTTCAAGAGTCCAGACGCCTAACGAGATGCCTCTCGACCTGCATCTGAAAAACAACGACATAGTATGGAATGAGAACCGGAGGTTCTCAGTATGGTAAAGGTGCCACACACATAATATATAAGGTCCTGGGAATGCCAGAGGCAATCCTAGAACGCCGACACTCAGATTATAGAGCTTAAAGTATTAAACAGAAGCCATAAAATGTGGTTTTCTAAGGATATTTAAGCCTAACTTAACTTAACCTTAAATCTAAGTCCTATACTGCCATTCCTCCATACCTCCAACTCCATCATGCATTTTCACAGC
>NC_029789.2:120787541-120796554 GCF_000816755.2 Arachis ipaensis | reverse complement strand
AAGTCAAGACTGGCCGGAGAATATACACATATATATACATATATATACATATCCAAAACACAAATGTACATAAACAAAATCCTGCCTCTCCATACACCTCTAGGAGGATCAAAAAGAATAAGTTATGTGGAGAGAAAGCTAAGTACATATATATACATTATAGCATAACAAAATAACCCAGTAACCACTCCGCTTCAAGAGTCCAGACGCCTAACAAGATGCCTCTCGACCTGCATCTGAAAAATAACAACATAGTATGGAATGAGAACTGGAGGTTCTCAGTGTGGTAAAGGTGCCACACACATAATATATAAGGTCCTGGGAATGCCAGAGGCAATCCTAGAACGCCGACACTCAGATTATAGAGCTTAAAGTATTAAACAGAAGCTATAAAAGGTGGTTTTCTAAGAATACCTAAACTTGACTTGACTTAACCTTAAATCTAAACCCCATATTGCCGTTCCTCCATACCTCCACTTCCTTCAGTATTTCACAGACAGTTAAACAGGTATAAGCAAGCACAAGAATGTTACAAATACAGCAGGTAACAATTACACATTCAACATGGTAAATACAGTTAGGCACACCCAACTAATGCACAAGCAAGTAATTCAAGTAAAATGCAGATGATGCATGCCTGTCCTATGGCAGATGAGGCTCATCTGTCGGTTATCCAGCCAACCCAACAAGTCTGAATTGTCCTTAGACTGTCCCGCGACGTGCATCCCCAAGAGTCTATGCATAGCTTTATCTCAAATAATCAATATTACTCAATGTGGGTAACATTCCCGGGAATTTATATAGTGCCCGGTCACACTTACGTCGTAGGATCAACAGAGTATCGAGTTTTCAACCTGGTACACGTGGTGGCAAGCCACGGCACTTAATCCAGGGAACCTTGTATCTCAGATCATTAAATTATTCAAGCCATATAAATAATTCAATTATAATTCATCAACATCCACATCATTCTCAATCGCATCAACAAGCTCCATATCTTTTCATCAATCATCATTCAACCAAACCAAAATATAGCCATATAATCAATAATTCAATCACATATCCTTTCAAAGATCCAACTAGCAACCAATATCATCTTACAAACAAATCACCAAATCAAACCAAGCATATTCATCAACCCATTACTAAATATTAAATATACACCTGCATTCCAACTTATCCTATGGTCATCTAGCCTAAGTTTTAACAGAACATTATATATTAAATGCAAGAAACCTAAACCACACCTTAGCCGATTCCCAAGTATTATTCCAAGACAATTTTCCTAAAAGAATACAGCCCTCAAAACCTCAACTAATCCGCTTCCTCCAAGTTCCAGTATTCAAAATTTCGAGCTCCAATTATTTATTTACAACCTAATACACATTTATAACACATATATACCCAATTTAATACTCAAAGCTCAAATTCAATAAAATTAAAATGGAATTATGGTTTTCTCACCTTACCCAAGTTTCACATAAGCAAGAGTGAACGTTTTTCCCAAGCTAATTGTATCCTAAAACATCAAAGAACAAAGAAATTCAATATTCCCACTTAATTTTCCAAAATTGGGGGAAAAGATGGCAGGGAACAGAAAAACAAGTTACCTATGAAATTGTTCCGGTAGAAATGTAGAGTTCGACGCGGTGGACGCATGGTCGCAAATGGTGCGGCGATCGGAGCTCGGACGGAAGAGTTACGGCATGTTAAAGGTTGCCGTTAGGTTTGGCGTTCTCTTCCTCCCTGGGAGCGTTGCTGCTTCTGTTACATTAATGAAGGGAAATGAGCTTTTAGGCTCATTTAAATGCTGGCCGGTTGGGCCTATGGGCTCGGTTTGGACCCGGTTCGATCAGTTCGGCCCATTCGGTCCAATTTTGGGCCGATTTCTTTGAAATTGGTGTCAAAATTCTCATTTCGACGAGCTCTATCCTAATTTAATATAATATTCACATTTCTAATCATCCTTATTAAAAACTAATTTAATTGACTAATTATTTACTAATTTAACCGGGGTTTACAGTAAGTGTGGCCAAACACTGTGAAAGTTACAGATGAGCTCGCTCCCGTGGATAAACACCAGTGTGGGTGTTGTGTGATTATAATTATGATTGTGAATAACTCGAGTTGGGGATGTACGACAGAGGGACAGTCCAATGGTTAGCTACCAGGACTTGTCGGGTTGGCTTTATAACCGCCAGATGAGACTCATCAGCCACTAGGACAGACATTCATCATTTACAGCTATGTGACATTGTTTGGGTGTACATATTGTACTTGGTTTGCCTATGTGATTATTTGTGTTTAACTGTTAATTGTTCTACTTTATGTAACTGCTTGTTTGTACTTGAGCTTTCCTACTTGTGTTTGTGATTGAAACTCTGTTGGATTGTGGTGGATTAGCTGCTGTTTGGATTGTTTGGGCCTAGGACCGTGGTTGATTATGAGATGGGCCAAAGGTTGTGTTTAGTTTTGTGTTTTGGTTTAGAAAAGTACGAAAAACTAAACTGGTTCAGCATAGACTTAATGAACTTATACTTGGAATAGCTTGGTCATTCATACTATGTAAGGAAAACTTTCACAAAGGCTTTTGATTTATTTTATTGAGGAATTAACAGCTTTCTCTTTCAGGGAGGATTTTAAATTTTGATACTAAACCTTTGGTTTTGGATAGATGCATAAGACATTGTTTTGGATTTTAAATTTTAAATTAATCACTTAACGGTTTTACCTTCACGTGTCCTATTATAGTAATTCTCAAAAACCCTCTACTGAGAACCCTTTCGAGGATGATGTTCTCACCCCCTACAAATTTCTCTTTTCAGGATATGGGCGCTAAAGTCACGAAGAGTTTACCTAGCTGTTGTTCTCGTGATGTTTTGTATTGCTTGAGTTATTATTTATTGATCCCTCACCTTTATCTTTATACATTCTGTAAGAGGGATAGGAATTGTATTAGTTAATGCTTGTAGAATTATATATATATATATATACTTTGTAAGTTTTATAAGTTGTATTGTATGTATGGATGTATGTTACCTATCAAAAAGCATTTTGGAGCGGTTATATGCTTTAAGGTTTTAAATAGGCTCATATTTTAGTATTAAATATTATAAGAGTCGTCATAATACCCGCGCTATCAGAGTGACGCAGCCGGAAGCGTGACATTTTGATAGTTAGGGTGTTACACATCTCAATTAAAGACTTTGTCAAAAATGATAAAGAAGAACCTTTGAAGCCTTCTACGATTTTTTTCTGATATTCATTGATTTCTTTATAGATAATTTTGTTTGGAAATCAATTCCCTACAACAACAGCAAAAATATTTTAATAACAAAAAAGTAATGTAAAAAAATACGAAATTTGATTGATAGAATAGATTACAAAAAGGATTTTTACTCGATGCATTTAAGCCAAGAGCATCCCCTTATCTTGGTAGAGGTGATCATGATTTTCTCGTACCATACGTTCAGGGAGCTATTATACAAATCAAAAGAATTGGCAAGATATATGGTCTTCTTTGAGATGTTCTTCTTGGCAACTTTTTTATTGTCATTTTTGCTGTAAGGAATAAAAAATTAGGTTAATAGATAACAACACTACATTTAACTCATGAAAATCACTTAACCATGCACAAAATGAAACCAGAAGCACTACAGCAATATTCTATGGTCTAATTACACTAAATCCATGACAAAAACACCAATTGCATCTTAATTCAATCAAAATGTACCAAAAGTACTTAGTGATTACTTGCCACAAACTCAGTTCAAAATATGCAAATCACTCAAACATGCACAAAATGACGACTGTAGCAACATTCTATGGCCTAATTACACCAAATCCAGGACAAAGAAATAAATTGCACCTCAATTCAGTTAAAATGCACTAAAAGTACTTACTGATTACTAGGCACAAACTCAGTTCAAAACATGCAAATCACTTAAACATGAACAAAAAATACATACAAATTAATTATAGATAAGAAAATATTAATATAGATTAAATCACACAAGAAGCACTACGACAACATTCTGACACCGTCCTAACATAGTTATCACAAATGAACAGTATAAAAAAAACATTCATATCTACAAACTACAATATCGCGAGAACACAAATTGAATCTACTAAATATACAGAAATATGACTATTTAATGTTTTGCAATCGCAAATGTGAAAGAGAAAAGTGAAAAATATGGACGATTTACCTTCAATAATCTTTCGTCTTCTCTTTCAGTGTTTGTTGTTGAAGATTTCGAATGTAACTTCGAGATTTTCTTGAGTTTTCGCGATTTTGAGCGTAGTTTAAAGTTTCTTTGTTGCAGTTTTGAGGAAGAAAGTGGAACTGTTTTTCATATTAATGTGCACGGCTTCGAAACGTCATTCGCGTTAGTGAACAGTGGCACCAGCGCGTGTTTTACACGCTTTCTGTTTTGAAGTTGGTTTTGTTGGGCTTAAGCCAACTTTGTTGGGTTTGGATGTTAAAAAGGCTTGTATGTGTAGCATAATTGCTCTATTTAAGGGTTTGCCACTAACCAATGAATTGCTGCATGTATAAAATGAGATTCAAACTCCAAAATTTATTTAAACAAACTAATAAACTAGCCACGAGAGATTTTATTGCTTTTTTTTTTGTCTTTGAGATTTTATTGCTTTATCATGTATAATATGCAACATTGTATACTTAATGTTGGATCCATCAGGTTCAATATGTTTTTTCTGGATAATTTAAAATTGGGTTTGATATTAAAAATGACCGAATAAAAACTTAATTTCGAATCTAGCTAAAATGCTAAACCCAATCAAATGGTTCATGCACTCCCTTACTAGTTAGCCGAGTTTCGGTGGTGGTCGCAACACTCCCTTACTTTTGCAAAATATTGCAAGTTTTTAACTAACTTAAATTGGTCAAATTGGTCAAATGATTAACTCACTTGTTCATTTAAACTAATTTTAGGAGTTCGAATCCTGTCTTATGCGTTTAGTCAATAACAAATTTTTAAATATACAAGTTCTCATTTCTCAAGCGAGGTGAACGAGTCATTGTAGAGATTAGAGCATGCTTAATAAATAGATCCAATTTAATCACTTCAATCATGATTACAACATAGTGAAGATCGTACAAAGGTGATGACTTACAAGGCTATATGGGAAACATTGTGAAGCTATAAGTAGTACTCATACCCATAAAACCCCAAACCAAGAAGAAAGAGAGTTTAGAATAAAATAAAACAAGGGGTATATGACTTTACACAAGAAATAAAACTTCACAAACTTCTTCCTATACCCTCTACTATATGTTCCTCTTAGTGGCATTCAAATCCTGTTTTCTGACCATAGACACATAATTGATACTTTAGATAGTGAGATATTACTTTTAACCAAATAGTATGCTGGACCAAGGAGATAAGCTCAAGGCCCTCGGCTTTTGCGAAAGCAAAGACAACCCTGCTGCTGATCAGGCGGGATCATACCTCCACCTTTCGATGTATCGATCGCCTCGAGCAAGGAAACTACCTCGTCCATCTCAGGTCGTTTATCAGGATTCGCGTCCCAGCATTTCTTCATCACGTTTGCTAGAGAGCTAGGACAACATCTTGGTATTTCTGGTCTCAGATTCTAAAATTTTAACAGAAAAATGTAGTCAAATCATGATCATGGATTCAAAGTAAATGTGAATAACCCGTGACAAACATGTGCTGCTCAACTATGAGTTATAGCCAAAACCAGAAGATATATATACACATACACACATATATATATACCTGGCGAACAACGGCTGAAGTAATCTCCGAGAAACTGAGGTCGGGATATGGCATGTCACAGCAATATATTTCCCATAAACAGATTCCAAAACTGTACACATCACATTTCCTGTTATAGGGGTTGCCATTTAAGACCTGGAAGCCACCACCCAATTTATGGATGAATATGTAGTTAGTTATACGATGTTTGTGAAAAAGAACTACTTAGTATTGTCCTACTAAAAAGAGCTGGTTATATGAATTAGACGATGTCATAGTATCTTGTCATAAATCAAATTTACCAGGCTTTATCAGTAATTAAATTAGAAACTTTTAAGGTCACCCTCTTGTTTATATTGGCCCATGATATTCTGCATTATTAAATGAAATATGCTTTGGAAAAAGAAAGCAATTGCAATAATGATCAACTCTGCCATACATGGAAGAACAATTTCTAATTGGTACTAATGACACACCTCGGGAGCCATGTAACCAAGTGTACCGGTCTCCCCAGTCATGTCATTCGGATTTGACGCTTCAACACGGGCGACGCCAAAATCAGCAATCTTAACCGTGCGTGTCTTATCCAACAGCATGTTCTCTGTCTTTACATCTCTATGAACAATCTTTTGAGAATGAAGGTAACTCAGCCTGCAACAAACGAATAATTTGAGCTGTTATCTAGACATATTATGAGAGTTGCTTTTCTGAACTTGCTAAATCACTATGCAATCAATGAAAAAATATTTGCAAAAGACAAATACCCTCTTGCAAGATCAAGTGCCAACTGGATGACAACCTTAAAAGCCAACTTTCTTCTTCGATTCTTTATCAGGAAAGATTTAAGCGCACCTCCAGCAAGATACTCCACAACAACACAGCAAATATTGCTTGGCAGGCTAATTAGACCATCATCAGTTTGTATCTGCAATTCTGAAGATCCCATTGTTGCTCCTATGAACTGAAACAAGATGAAAGAGTTATTTGAAAATTTCATGACCAACACCACTTATGTCCTAAAAAATAAGACATGCTAGAACACCCAAATTAAGAATACATGTGAATCAAAATACATGTAATGAAGATGTAGAATAACTTTCTTTCTGTCAGAATAGAAGTGAAAATGGTGACATGTCGATGCTTCCAGAGTACAGATTCATTAAGATTTCTATTTTTTTGGATCAAAAACTGTTTCAATAAGATTTGGTTATAAGCTATTTTGAACCTGAAATAAGCTAATCAACACAAAAGCAGGCATGATATATAAATTTCAAAGTATGGTGCTTTTTAAGCATGTCCAACCAAATGGAAGTTCCTATACACATCCATTTCCATTTTTTAGTGACTCTAATTTCAATAAATTTCTATGAAGTTATAGTGTCTTTCTATATCAATAGAGGATCCGATCAATTAAACACTTAAAAGTTTGAATTCTCTAATTTACCGGACTTGATGTAGTAAACAAAGTCCTTGAAACTGCTATATGATCTGAAAACTTTAAGAACTTGATGTCACAAGTAAAACTGAAAGGAGTTATGCATAGGCATTAGAGGCGTCAATTGACTAACCATCCGTGAAACAGCAGCTGATGATATGCTGTTATAACAACTAACAAGCTCAACCAACAACAACGAAATTAACTAAGAAATGAAATTGACCTTTGTCACATTTGGATGATCAAGTTTATGCCAAACAGCAACTTCTTGTGTAAACGCCGACCTCAGGGCTGCGATTTCAGCATCGGTCCGTTGCCCTTCTTCACCATAGTCCAGCATTTTAACTGATCATTAAGTAATAATCACAGGATTGGTTAACAGTGGAAATGCAAAATAAAAAAAGAAAAAAAGCAAACCAATAATTTCATTAAAAGCACAAGCAATCTCAATATAACATTGAACATATATTTTATTCCACAGTCACCACACAAAAACACAAATCTGGATCGCATGAATTTTCATATATGAGCCCCAACATGCAAAGAGATTCAAAGCTACCCATCACCAATCACTATAAAAGAAATGCAACGTAACTAACTGCCATAACTTTTGATCAAGTGCTTGATCCAAACCGAATTTCGCTCCAAAAACTAAGACCATCAAAGAAATTGACTATGCTTAGCAGTGATCCTATTGAATTGAAGTAATCAATAACAACAACAACAATAATAATAATAAAATTAATAAAAAATAGTAAACAGAGAAAGAGAAGAGAAGGGGTTACCAGCAACATCTTGGCCATCATAGACACCACGGTGGACAGTACCAAAAGTTCCACGGGCTATGACACCTTTAATGATGAGGTTAGAAGGGTCAATTTCCCACTCCTGCCTCTGCTTCTTGAAACTAGAAGAGACAACACTCTTCAACTTGGTGGCAGTGGCAACAGCAACAACATCTTGTTGTTGTTGTTGTTCTTCTCCATCTTGCTTCTGCTTGTTCTTCTCAATGGTCAGAACCTTGTTGAGGTGCCTCTCAAGCTGCTCATCAATGGTCTTGAGATCAATCTGATCAGCTCTAACAAAGCCATCATTCCCTTCCTTCATCTCTTGTTCTTGTTCTTGTTCCTTGTGTCCTGAGAATTGTGTGGTTATTGGGGTAAGTAGGAATGTTGAGGTTCAATTATTTTGGGATGATGATGATCATTCTCTTGTTTGTGTTGTTAGAATTTGTTTGTTTGATTGATTGAGTCCGCAAAATTGCCGCGGAGACTCCAATCATCCAGTTGGGCACATGGAAATGCCCGGGGCAGAGCGTGTGGCCACTGACCCACTTGGTCTCCTCCTTCTCCTTCTCCTTCTCTCCTCTTCTTTAACTATTTTTTTTTTTTTATAGCCTCTTTAACTCATTTATAATTTTCACTCTTACGTCTTACACTAGTGTTTAGCGTTAAGCATTCACTGTTCTTCTATTTATTATTCTTTTTCTTGTCTTGTTTTTTATTCCTCACATTATTCTTCTTTTCAACTTCTTTTCCAACGGCGATTTTTCTTAAGATATTTCTTTATTTAATAATTTAGGAGAAGAAGTAATTTGCCAATATGAATACAGTCTATCTAAATCAAATTTAGCTAACTAAAAGAGGAGTCACTCAAATAAAATATTAAAATTATCGTTTTTAAAAATATTTTTTAATAATTAAAATTCAACTTATATAACTGAATAAACTGTATTATTTTTATTAAAATTAGACCAGATAAATTAATTTATTCGAAAAACTAATAAATTAAATTTTGAACTAATTTAAATTAATATTTTTAATCAATTATA
>NC_029789.2:120783594-120787516 GCF_000816755.2 Arachis ipaensis | reverse complement strand
TAAGTTTATCTTTATAACCGACTCATTAAGATTTGAGCTAATTTTATAATTCACAATCTACTCACATAAAATTTAATACTAATTTTAACTCACAAATATAATTTATATAAATAATAAAATATTATAGCACAAAAATAATGAAATAAAGGATAATGGTATTAAGTAAATTTACATTTCTCGAAACTATTTATAGAAAATATATTTTATCAATCCAACCATTAATCATAATAACATATAATGAAGATTATGTATACTGAATTTTATTTAAATCAGATATCAATAAACATGGTATTGTAGAATTATTTTTGTTTATGTATGGTTTTTAATAAATTATGTTAAATTACTTTTCAAATATACAAAAAGTATATCAAACAATTGACATAAATAGTATTTCTTTAAACATTGTGGGTGAAATGCACTGGGATTGAGGAGTTATCTTTCATCATGCATATATTTGAGAGTATTTTTTTTATCCTTCTTGTGCACAACTTTTAGAAATAATGTGTTTTTGTAAGAGTTAATAGTCAATTTCGTCCTTGAAAGATACTTTGATTTTCATTTTCGTCCCCGAAAGTCAAAATTAATCAAAATCGTCCTCTAAAGATACCTTACCTGATCACGTTCGTCCTTCCGTCATCTTCATAGATGAGTTAGCAAATGTCCACTAACGTAGGTCGTTAACTGCCAAGGTGGCAAACGCTAGGCTGTAGCATGTTGTTGATGACAAGATAACTCTTGTTTAAGACGTCAAATTAGTCCCTAGAACCCTAATCCCAATTTAAACGATAAATACATCACCGTGAACACATGCATCGCACGACAGATAAGCCAGCCCCTTTGCCATATCCAAGATTATGCTCTTCCTTTGAGGCCAAGTCAGCGATTTCTTCAACTTTTGCTGCTCACTCACCAAAAACAGATGGTCTTCAAGGTTTCCATTCGGCATGTAATCATAAACCAAAAACCTCTGACTTCCCCTGTCATTAAATTTTTCATCATCATCATCCACTACACAACAGCCTCGAAGAGGCACCAGATTCCGGTGCTTCAGGTTGCTAATAATCTCCACCTCATTACAAAACTCCACATCCCCTTGAAAATTAGATTCCAAGATCCTCTTAACCGCCACGACTGAACCATCGGACAAAACCCCATTGAAAACAAGCCCAAATCCACCCTTGCCAATGAAATTCTTGGTTGAGAATTGCATCATCATTAAGCTTCTTCCTCCTAACCTTCCTATCATACCAAACATACTCCTAACAAACAAGACATAACTAACAAAGCAACACCAGCACCAGTTAACCCAAAAACCAAATCCTGGTGACTTTTTCCACCAGAACCACCACCCTGTGGGTAAAGTGACATACCAAAGATGCAACTCATGGCACCATTGCTTTCAGGTCCATACTGATTCACAAACGTAGCAGCATATAGAATAGTAAATTTGAAACAATTTTCAGAGTGAGAAGCATTACCATCAACGGAGACAAGTTTATGCTGCACCTGAAACCCTGCAGTAAGACACAAATCACATAGCGAAAGATCAGTGAGGTCTTGTTTGCAACTAGTATCAAGAGGCGTGATTTGACCAAGCTTCTTGTCCCAATCTTTTAGTTAGGGTTTCAATTCCTGCGCAGACGTTTCGGGACATGACGAACTGGTGAAGGTTAAAGCACAAGTCAATGAGGTTGTTTTGGAGAGACAAGGAATTGAGCTGAGACTAGAAATCATGGACGCATGAGGTTGAGGTTTCAAGGTTTGGGAGGTTGAAATTTGTAGTTGCTTTAAGGTACTGCGCGAACCCTATTCCGATTAGAGATAAGAGCGAGGTGCAACAGTTGCTCAAGTTTGATGATAAAGAGTGGAAATTCTCACATGTTGAAGGGTTCCATGGAACTCTCTTAACATAGCTGAAGTCGATGGGGGCATGTTGAAGGAGAAGAAGGAGAAGGTGAAGGTGAAAGTGCTGCCATGGTGAACATTTGAATCCCTCATCTGAAGAGAAAACGGCGACGTTTCAACCCTAGGAGCGCTTTCTACCGAAACGACGTCGTTTTTGTTCTCTGCCACCTTGGCAGTTAACGGCCCACGTCAGCAGACGTTTGCCAACTCAGCTAGGGAGATGACTTAAGGACGAACGTGATCATGTAAGGTATCTTTGGAGGACGATTTTGATTAATTTTGACTTTTGGGGACGAAAATGGAGATCGAGGTATTTTTCAGGGACGAAATTGACTATTAACTCGTTTTTGTAATTGCCTCTCTAAAAATTTTTTATTTGGAATATATCAATAAAATTTGGAAGGTTAAGCCAACTACCTCTAATAAGACATTGTTAAAAAGATCAATACTCTTAAATTATTTCATCAGATCATTGATCTACTCCTTGCAAATAGAAGAAACATTTTTTTCTAAATTTTCTTCGAGTAGTAAAGTAAGAAAAACACTTAGCCAAGATAGAGATGGTTGATCTTGCTAAGTTACTAGAAATACCTTATATTAAATATCATATCAAATTCTCTAGGTTTTTTCTAATTTTAGGCTTATCAAATTTCATGGTAGACAGACTCTTAACACCCAAGTAAAAGAAAGAGGAGTGTTAGGAGGTAACAAGTTTTGTAATTTGTAGCTATTAAGTAGTTATTATTGGTGTTTTTAATGATGTAAGATTTCATCTAATAGTGTGAGATTACTCACTTTTATTTTGCTAATTAAGTGCTGGCCAAATTTTAATAAAAATTGGGGCACCTTAGACTTTCTCAATAGATCTCATGACTATCAGCTCCTTTTGAACTTTTCATTACCTATTGTTAATTCTTTCAAGACTTGATGAGCTTGGTGCACGAATTGTGAATCACACTTTTCACAACGCGTACCACTAACCAGCAAGTGCACTGGGTCGTCCAAGTAATACCTTACGTGAGTAAGGGTCGAATCCCACGGAGATTGTTGGTTTGAAGCAATCTATGGTTATCTTGTAAATCTTAGTCAGGAAGTCAATTACAGAGATCCACTTCTGGGGCCCACTTGGTGTGTGCTGGGGCTGAGATTTAAGTAAGTCACGTGCAGAGGCCATTTGTGGAGTTGAACGCCAGTTTTTGTGCCAGTTTGGGCGTTCAACTCCAGTTTTTTATCCTTTTCTGGCGCTGGATGCCAGAATTGGGTAGAGAACTGACGTTGAACGCCAGTTTACGTCGTCTATCCTTGTGCAAAGTATGGACTATTATATATTGCTGGAAAGCCCTGGATGTCTACTTTCCAACGCAATTAGAAGCATGCCATTTCGAGTTCTGTAGCTCCAGAAAATCCACTTTGAGTGCAGGGAGGTCAGAATCCAACAGCATCAGCAGTCCTTTTTCAGCCTGAATCAGATTTTTACTCAGCTCCTTCAATTTCAGCCAAAAAAATACCTGAAATTACAGAAAAACACACAACTCATAGTAAAGTCCAGAAATATAAATTTTTCCTAAAAACTAATGAAAATAGACTAAAAACTAACTAGAACATACCCAAAACTATATGAAACTAACCCCAAAAAGCGTATAAAATATCCGCTCATCACAACACCAAACTTAAACTGTTGCTTGTCCTCAAGCAACTAGACAAATAAAATAGAAGACTAATAGGTTGAGAAGCAATAATATCTCAGAGTTTTTGAGTGAAGCTCAGATTCTAATTAGATGAGCGGGACTAGTAGCTTTTTGCTTCTGAACAGTTTTGGCATCTCACTTTATCCATTGAAGCTCAGAGTGATTGGCATCTATAGGAACTCAGAATTCAGATAGTGTTATTGATTCTCTTAGTTCAGTGTGATGATTCTTGAACACAGCTTTTTTTTATGAGTCTTGGCCGTGGCCCTAAGCACTTTGTTTTCCAGTATTACCACCGGATACATAAATGCCACAGACACATAACTGGG
>NC_029789.2:120782099-120783387 GCF_000816755.2 Arachis ipaensis | reverse complement strand
ATTGAATCTAACTTCCGGGATCACTGATCTCAGACCCATTACTTTGAGACAATGGTCTGAATGTTCTTTAGATAAGAACTTCCCTTGATTCCAAAGTGGTTTTGGAACGCTCTCTTTCTTGCCTCTTGGAGTGGGTTGTTTTCCTTTAGGAGCCATGATCTTAGTGATCTCGGATAAACACACCAAACTTAGAGGTTTGCTTGTCCTCAAGCAAAAGAAAAGAAAGGAGAGGGATAGAAGGAGAGCTAGGTGCAATTGTTGATGGAGGAGGAGGGAGGCCGAACCCAAATTTAAAGGGATGGGGGGTGGGTTTTCGAAAAATTGGAAAAGATAAGATAAAAAGATTGAGTTGAAAAAGATAAGATAGAAGATATAGTTTAATTTTGAAAAGATATGATAGATTTTTGAAAAAGATAAATCTGAATTTCGAAAAAGATAATATGGAGATTTGAAAAAGATATGGATTAGTTGAAAAGATTTTTGAGTGAAAAAGATAGATTTGTTTTCAGAAAAGTTTTGAAAAGAGTTTGGATTGAAATTGGAAAGAGGGATTTTTAGAAATTAAGGATTTTAGAAATCAGGGTTCTTAACATGTTCATGTAAAAATCATGCATTGAAACATAAAATTTGAAATTAAAATGGAAGTACGTGTGGAAAAATGAATTTGGCTCCTCCCTGCTGTCCTGGCGTTTGAACGCCCAAACACTGCCTGTTTTGGGCGTTCAGCGCCCAAATGCTGCTTTCCTGGGCGTTCAACGCCCAGCTGCTGCCATTACTGGCGTTCAATGCCCAGTGGGTGCCCCTTTCTGGCGTTGAACGCCCAGATTGCTACCATCACTGGCGTTCAACGCCCAGTGGATGCCCATTTTGGGCGTTGAATGCCCAAAATATACTTTTACTGGCGTTTTCTTGCCAGTGAGCTCTTTTTCTCTGTTTTGTGTGCCGAGGTCTTCTGTAAATGATTATTTACCTTGTTGCCAATGAACAAATAAGAATAAAAAATAGAAATAGGGCAAAATGCTTAGAGGATTGTTGCCCCATGGCTGGGTTGCCTCCCAGCAAGCGCTTCTTTATTGTCTTTAGCTGGACCTTGCTGAGCTTTTAATCTAGCTTCAGCCTTGAGCATTCTTGCTCAATGTTGCCTTCAAGATAATGCTTGATTCTCTGTCCATTGACAATGAACTTCTTATCAGAATTAATATCTTGAAGCTCCACATAACCATATGGTGACACACTTGTAATCACGTATGGTCCCCTCCACCGGGATTTCAGTTTCCCGGGGAATAGC
>NC_029789.2:120781382-120781736 GCF_000816755.2 Arachis ipaensis | reverse complement strand
CCGTTCAATGCCAGATCCTTGCCCATTTCTGGCGTTGAACGCCAGTCCTGCTGTATCTCTGGCGTTGAACGCCAGTTTTGGCCATGGTCTGGGCGTTCAGCGCCAGCCTTCCACCAATTTTCTAGCGTTTTAGCGCCAGAATTATTTTTCCCTGGGCTCTTACTGTCCTCAGGTGAATTTTGGGTGGTTTGCTCATTTCTTAGCTTTTTACTGCCCTGAGGTGGGGTATTTAATGTTTTCCTACTTCTTAATTGAACTGCTTGGCATTCTTCTGTTATTTGCCTTGACAGCTGCTGCTTTGTTTGCTTAAACTGTTCGTCCATATGTATATTAGCCATCCTTGTCTCTTGTAGT
>NC_029789.2:120780866-120781036 GCF_000816755.2 Arachis ipaensis | reverse complement strand
ACAGTAATAGTCTGTAGACATCCTGATCTATTTCCTTATCATGTACTGTGTCAGCAATTTGTAAAAACTGTGCCAGAAACTCTGTAGGCTCTTCCTGTGGAAGACCGGAATACTGGCAACTTTGCTGCACCATGATAATGAGCTGAGGATTCAACTCAAAGCTACTGACT